>NC_134530.1:226318694-226426194 GCF_050624435.1 Tenrec ecaudatus | reverse complement strand
ACTGTTGATCATTTGTGAGATAGCTGCTAGGCAGGTAATTTAACCTCGGACTCCATTGCTTGACCTGTCAGACTGAGATAGGAACACACACTCTCTCTGGTTTCTGGTGATGTAGCAGTCATGCGTCAGGCTGCTGGCTGCAAGGGCAGCACTTGAGAACCACCTGCTGCGAGGTGTGAGAAAGCCAGGGCTTTCTACTCCTGTAAAGGATTACAGTCTCTGAAACTCACCGGGGCAGCCTATACTGTCCTATAGGCTGGGTACGTGTTGGCAGGAACTCAATGGCAGTGAGTTCAGCGGTCATTTTTGTTTGTTTGTTTGTTTTAAGGATTTTAGAGAAGCAGCCATAGGGGCATGGTGGTTAAACACTGGGATGTTAAACAGCAGGTTGGGCACAGGAACCCATCAGCTGGCTCAGAGGAGTCACCTGCTTCTGCAAAGATATACAGCCTTGGAAACCCTGTAGAGCATTTATGCTCTGCCCTATAGCGTCATTATGAGTTGGAATCAACTCATGGCGGTAAGTTTAGTCTTGAGTTAGGAAGGTATATGGCTTTTGAGAAGTTTAAATAGAAGAATGTATATAAAGGTGGTCAAAACTGGAACTGATTTTTAAATTACAAATATATTTTTCACCTGTACAATCTCGTGGCTGTATCTTTCAGAACTTTCCCTGGATATGAAAGAAAACACTAAACCCTTGTCCACTGACTCTATCTCACCCCAGAGGGACCCTCTCTATTGGGTTCCTCAGACTGTCTGGGCAGAGACAACCGCTTTCTCTAACGCAGCGGAAGGTGGCTTTGAACCGCCGGCAGTAACAGTTCAACACCTGGTCCACAGTACTTCCAGAGCCTCTGGGACATTACATTTTTAAAAACCAAGCTCACTACCATCGTGTCGATTCCAACACACAACAGCCCTGTAGGACAAAGTAGAGCTGCCCCTTTGGGATTCTGAGGCTTTAAATCTCCATGGGAGCAGAGAGCATCATATTTCTCCTAAGGAGTAACTGGTGAGTTTGAACTGCTGACCTTGTGATTAGCAGCTCCATGTGTAGCCTGGTATGCATCCAGGGTGCCTGCCTTCAGTGTGAGAGTCTCAGAATTAGAGAACAGAGTGCTGCTTGCATTTTCCTATTTCAGCGTCCGCATCTTTCCTCTGTTGCTTAGTAGCTGTGCCACCTGGTGCAAGGTACTCAAATGGTCTGAGCTCCACTTTGCTCCTCTGTAAAACAGGGGTGATAATAATAGCAATGTTTACCTCTCCGAGCTGTTCTGGGGTGACTGTTACGAGGTGAGTTGTGTACTTGCACCTCATATAAAATGTTGGTGGTCATTGGTTGCCAAGCCCTGGGAAGGAACAGTGTAAAGTGGAGAAGGCCAGCATGGAGCATGCCAAGTGGTACATATGTAAATATATTTATATTTAATAATAGGGACATAGATCTATATACATATATTTTTATGTTAAGTGTTAAGGCAGCAGACAGACATTGGGCCTATACTCAAGTACTCCCTGATTGCAAGAACACTTTGTTCTAACAATCTAGCATTCTGTGATGCTCGCCTTCCCTACAGGATCACTGAAGACAAAATGGGTACATAAGTAAATGTGGTGCAGAAAACTGATGGTGCCCAACTATCAAAAGACATAGCATCTGGGGTCTTAAAGGTTTGGAGATAAACAAGCAGCCATCTAGTAGAGAAACAACAAAACCCACAAGGAAGCCCGTTTGGTTGTGAGGTGTCCATGGGATTAGGTAACAGGCATCAAAGACCCAGAACAAAAAATTATAATCAATGTGACTGAGGGGGAGGGCAGAATGGAGACCAATAGCCAATCTGTAGACAATTGGACATCCCCTTACAGAAGGGTCACAAGGAAGAGATGAGCCAGTCAGAGTACAGGATAGTACCGATGAAACATGCAACTTTCCTCTAGTTCTTTAATGCTTCTTCCCCCCACCCCCCACCCACTATCATGATCCCAAGTCTACCTTACCAATCCAGCTAGACCAGAGCATATACAGTGGTAGAGATAAGAGCTCACATCACAGGGAATCCAGGACAGATAACCCCTCAAGATCAATAAGGAGAGTAGTGATACCAGAAGGGGGAGGGGAAGGTAGGGGGAGATAAGGGGAACTAAACACAATGACCGACATATAAACCCCTCCCAGGGAGATGGACAACAGAAAAGTGGGTGAAGGGAGACAGCGGTCATTATGAGACATGAAAAATAATAATTTATAAGTTAACAAGGGTTCATGGGGGTGGGAGAAATGAGCTGATATCAAGGGCTCAAGTAGAAAGAAAATTTTTTGAAAATGATGATGGCAATGCAGGTACAAAGATACTTAACACAATGGCTGTATATGTGGATTATAATTAGAGCTGTAAGAGCCCCCAATAAAATGATTTTTTTTAAAAAAGAGGGCCCTTTATGATCTGTTCCATTTATCCCTTTAGTCTCAACTCTTACAACACCCAATAGGGCCCCAAACATACTGACCTGTCCACACCTCCCCTCTGGAGCTCTCTCGTTCCCATATGTGGTAGTTACATAATTTCACGTGAACTTGAAGATATAAAGGAGAGTTCGGGGTGGAGATTAGACTATCAATCAGGTCACAGCCTGATGGTGCCTCCTTGTGGATGTGACCTTCTCATAAAGTGGCCACTGGGAACCTCCCCCTTGCTCTCTGCTGGCTCCCCTTCCCCTTCCTGCTGGCTGACCCTGGTTACTGCCAGAGCCCTGGAGATGTGTCCACCACCATTGGATCCACCAGCCTGTCATCTTCATCTGCACCGTTTCATGTGGCTGCATGAGTCTGGAGAGGGACTTATGGACTTGATCTGGACTGAGCTGGGATGTTATGTTGATGTATAATCACCTCTTGATTATATGTATTTCTATATAATATATTTATACATATTTCTATATATATTTATACATATATCATGTATATATTTGAGTGTCACTGGATTTGTTTCTCTAGTCCAGCCAGCCTAAACACCATCCTTCAAGTCTACACATCAGCCCTTTCTCACAGGAAGAAGCTGAGTTAGAGTCTGGTTCTCCCATGTGCACGATTAGTCTCCTTTATTCATCTCTCACTGTGTACTTAATCGCCCTGTGATTGTCTGTTCCCTCACTCTCTCTCCAAGAAGACGACACACTCTGTGTTGTGAACCATTTCAAACCCAGCACTTAGCACACTGCCTCGGTGTCTGATTCATTAAAACACACACTAGTTGAATAGATGAGTGAATGAATACAAGTGGATGGAAGGATGGATAGATGGATGTGATAGGTAGGTTTACACAATGGAGGAAGAGATGGGTGGGTGAACTGGCATTAGGTTTACAATTTGCATACATCTTAGAGATGGCCATTTCAGGTCCTATAAGTCTCTCACCTCTTCTAGATCTTCATCAGACCATTAAGGAAAGCCTTACATTATATTCATATTTATGTTAATACATAGTAGGTGAGCCGATGATAATGATACATCAATTTTCCAAACCAGAGAAAAATAGTTTATTAGCTTTTGTTTTCAATTTGTGGTGAGAAATACACAAGAAAGCATATGCCAGTTCAACAATTTCTTTTTTTCTTTTTAATCATTTTATTAGAGACTCATACAACTCTTATCACAATCCATACATGCATCAATTGTTTAAAGCACATTTGTACATTCATTGCCCTCATCATTCTCAAAACATTTGCTCTCCACTTAAGCCCCTGGCAACAGCTCCTCATTTTCCCCCTCCCTTCCCGCTCTTCCCTCCCTCATGAACCCTAGATAATTTATAAATTATTATTTTGTCATATCTTGCACTGTCTAACATCTCCCTTCACCTACTTTTCTGTTATCCGTCTCCCAGGGAGGAAGTTATATGTAGATCCTTGTGATCAGTTCCCTCTTTCCACCCACCCTCCCTCCACGCTCCTGGTATTACCACTCTCACCACTGGTCCCAAAGGGATCATCCACCCTGGATTCCCAGTGTTTCCAGTTCTTATCTCTACCAGTGTACATCCTCTGGTCTAGCCAGATTTGTAAGGTAGAATTGGGATCATGATAGTGGAGGGTGGGGAGGAGGAAGCATTTAGTAACTAGAGGAAAGTTGTGTGCTTCATTTTTGATACACTGCACCCTGACTGGCTCGTCTCCTCCCTGCGACCCTTCCATAACGGGATGTCCAATTGCCTACAAATGGGCTTTGGATCTCCATTCCGCATTCCCCCTCATTCACAATGATATGATTTTTTGTTCTGATGATGCCTGATACCTGATCCCTCCGACACCTGGTGGTCACACAGGGTGGTGTGCTCTTTCCATGTGGACTTTGTTGCTTCTGAGCTACATGGCCACTTGTTTACTTTCAAACCTTTAAGACCCTAGATGCTATACCTTTTGATAGCCGGGCACCATCAGCTTTCTTCACCACATTTGCTTATGCACACATTTGTCTTCAGCGATTGTATCAGGGAGGTGAGCACACAATGATATGATTTTTGGTTCTTTGGTGCCTGATAACTGATCCCTTCAGCACCTCGTGATCACGCAGGCTGGTGTGCTTCTTCCATGTGGGCTCTGTTGCTTCTGAGCTAGATGACCGCTTGTTTACCTTCAAGCCTTTAACACCCCAGACACTATAGTTCAACAATTTCAACATGCATAATTCAGTGATACTAATTACAGTCCTCAAGTTGTGCAACTTTTCCTTTTTTCCCGTTTTTATTTATTTATTTTTATTATTATTATTAATCATTTTATTGGAAGCTCTTAAAGCTATCATAACACTCCATAGTTCAACCACATCAGGCAGTATTTTGCAATTACTACCACAGTCAGTTTCAAAATATTTTCTTTCTTCTTGAATTCCTGGATCTCAGCTTCCCTTTCTCCACTCCTTTCCCCCCACCCACTCTCAGGAACCCTAGTTTATTTAATCATTTTGCCACATCTGACACCATCCAATATAAATATATCCATTGACATCTAATTCTGTTGTTGATTCCCCTTGGTTATATTGTCATCAATTCTATCAACTCCCCCCCTTCCCTCCCCCTCCCCCATATACTTCCTGTTTTCTCAGGGAACCATTACTTCTGTTATTATTTCTAAAAGGTTATTTATCTCAGCCTACATGAATCAAAAGGTCTTAATTATACAAGTGAACATACACAAGTCTAACATGGTTAATGTGGTAAAATAAAAACCATAATAGTAAAGGGAGGAAATATTAAAGAACTAGAGGATAGTTATGTTTCATCAGAGCTATACCACACCCTGGTTTTATCATCCATTCTGTGTGGCCCTTTTGAAAGGGACTGTCTAGTTATCTTGCAGGTGGGTTTGGGTCTCCACTATATCCCCACCCCTTCACATCGATCTGGTTGCTTGTTTTTGAACTTCTGGTACCTTTTCCTTTTGACACCTAGTGATCACATGGGTTGGTGTGCTTCTTCCATGTGGGCTTTGTTGCTTCCCTGCTAGATGCTTGTTTAACTTCAAGTCTGTAAGACCCCAGATGCTATATTTTTTAATAGTTGGGCATCACCAGCTTTCTTCACCACATATGCTTATGCACCCGCTTTGTCTTCAGCAATTGTGTCAGGAAGGCATCATACAAGTTGTGCACTTTTCTTGCTATCCTTTTCCACATTATTCCACCACTATTAACTTAAACCCAGTGTCCCCTTAGCACAAGCTTCCCTTTTCCTCTTCGATGTTACCCTTATTTATCTAGTGTTTCTGTAACAGAAATACATCTGTGGGTCCAGTGCTCCTTGAAGATCTCCAGTTGTCTTGGGATCAGTGTTCTCCTGAAATTGGAGGTCCTCAGCACATTCTTCTCCCTTTGCTTATTTCTCTCTCCTTTGATCTCTTATAAGAAAAAAAAAAAGGATGCAGGTTGAATTCTAGAAAAATTCCCCTTCCGGCAGATCTGGGATGGGAGCTGAATTAAGGGGTGAGGGGGCAGGGTTGCCTTAAATGAGGGTGACAGTGATGCATCCTCCCCTAGTCCTAACTCATGAGCATAATAACCAGAACCCAATCCTCCTTCCTCTCATGCAGGGTCAGGATCAACAACTCTCCCAGCCTTCCTGTAGTTTTCCCCGTTTGTCTTAAACCTAACCTCAACAGTCTCTGCCCAGTGCCATCCAAGCCCACCTCGTTCCTAATGTCCCTACTTCTGTTAATGGTAGTGCTAGGTTTCTGGAGTGGGTTATACCTTGGTTCTTGCTTCGCATGCTGAAAGAATTCATGCTGAAGTAGGCTGTGTAATCCAAGTGGATTTTTATGAAGGACGAGGCAAGTTTCAGGTTTGTCAGTCTCAAAAGGGAATGCGCTATTTCTGGGAAGTGCCCAGCCCCGTGGAAGCTGCACTGGGGCTCACAACTGGGCATGAACAGCCACGTGAAAAAGAGCCCCCATGCTTGTGGAACTTTGGGGGAGGGGGAGGAATCCCAGGAGACTGAAGCCCAAGATCCCTAGAAGCTAAGAGCATGTGGGTCAAGAGGTGTGGGCCCGGGTGGGTATGGAGCAGGCACATGTGCACCCAGGCAGGGGAGGGTGACCCTCACCCTCCACCTGCCACTGATCAGGAGCAGGGTTAGAGAGTGGGGCCTTCCCACAGCCACGATATTTCCAACTTCTGCCTTGGGAGGCATGGTTGATGGTATGGGTTGACCCCATTGGCTGAGTTAGGGCCACCTGTGTGATGTACCTGAGGTGGGTGTATCCAAGATAATGGCTTTTCCTGGGCCTAGGGGGCTTGTGTCTGTGCATGCTCAATGTGGGGTCTCAATGGTTGCCTGATTTCCTTTCAACACCCTCAATGGGGGCCTTTGCAGGAATGGGAGGGACAACCCCCCTGTCCCTAAATCTAGTTACCTAACAGTAGCCCCATCATCTAAGGCAGATACTCTTAAAATTCCAGGCATGTCTGACACCTTCCTTAGCCATCAAATGCCAGCAGTCTGGTAATGTGACCTCCATTGACGCCTAGTTTCGTGTCCCTAATGTTACCATTAAAAGGTGATTTTTATAAGAACAATGCGCTATTAAAGAATAAGCTTCCCCCCACCTTGTGAAGCCATCAAACACACTTCAGCATCATGTAATATGTCCTGCAGACTTCAGCCTTCCCTCAGACCCCTGAGAAACCTCTGGGAAAACAGGGCTGTGGAAATACCATTCTCCTGGCAGATGCCATAACCATCTTAAATGACATCAAACAGGGCCATCTCCAGCGTGGCTCTTTTCCATCTGCACTTACAATAATAGGAGCATCTGGGGGCCTGCCTCTCTGCCTAGGAAACAGGAAGACTAGTCTCCTCCTCGGGAGCTGGGACGAATGGCATTGCTTTTCGTCTTTGTGTGGGAAGGCTCTTAAGGAACAATTGAATGTGTAGCTTAGCTGTGGCCAGAAGGAGCATTAATTAACATGAATCACACCATGGCTAAGTCACAGAATCAACACACTGCTTGATATACTCTTTCCCCGTAGCCGCATGGCACAAGTCCACCAATTCAGTTGCTCCAGCACTTTGTCGCTCACGTGTGCCTCTCCATCAAGATATGTCTTTCTCCGAGCAGAATAGAGGTTCCTTCAAGACGTGGAGACCGGTTGTCACATGTAGACTAATGGTGTTTCAGGTTCCCATGGTATTTTCCCAGAATCCCGTATGGACCAGTGTTCGGAGTCTCCACAGGTACCAGGTCTGCAGGACCTCCGTCGTCAGCGCTCCAACGTATCTATCACCTTGGACTGCTTCTCTTTTCATTTTCTGAGCCTTGAGCCTCGTGGTCCTCTTTTGAAGCATGTATAAAGTCACATCTCAGTCCCAGACTTATCATTTAACACATAATTTAACGATAAGTAAAATCGCACTGGTTAACTCCTTGCAGGATCCCTGGTACCATAGTGGCTACACTTTGGGCAGCTAACCGAAAAGTTAGCAGTTCAAAACCATTATCCTCTCTTCAGGAGAAAGACGAGGCTTTCTGATGCTGGATAGATTTATCTTTTAGGATACTCACAGAAGCAGTTCTACCCTGTCCTATAAGGTCTCTGTAAATTGGAATTGAGTCAATGGCAGTGGGAGAGATCAGATGCTCACCTGAAGGTCAGCATTTCAAACCACCAGCCACTCATGGGAGAAAGATGTGGGAGACAGCTTCTACAAAGATTCACAACCATGGAAACCTTATAAGTAGTTCACTCTGTCCTAAAGGGTATTTCATTTAGAATCATCCAGATAGCAGTCTTTGGTTTTAGCTTAGTGGGTTACACATTGGGCTGCTACCCTTAAGGTCAGCAGTTCAAAACCACCAACCTCTCTATAGGAGCAAGATGGGATTTTCTACCCCGTAAAGAATTGCACTCTCAGAAACCCACAGACAGGGGCACTTCTACTCTGTCCTATAGGGTCACTATGAGTCAACATTGACTCAATGGCCAAGAGAGAGTTCCCGCCCTACCTGATCCTCTGTAATTCACGCCTGTAGCTTGTCTGGGCAGGAAATAAAATTCAGCTCTTAATATTCCAAAGTAGAATAGCATGCTTATTTTGTTTCCCCTTGTGTTTATAGTTCTCATGTTAACGGAATAGCTCAGAAAATCTGTATTGTTTGATCCTTTGTATCGGTATTAACTATTCATACAAGCAGCCCAGGTGGTGCAGTGATTCAGCACGAGGCTGCTAACTAGGTTTGAACCCGCCAGCCAATCTACACGACAAAAGATCTGGTGATGGGCTCCAGGAAAGGTGCTGACCTGGGACATCCTTTGGGGACATTCTGCACCATCCTTGGGGGTCACGGTGGGTGGGAATCCAATGGATGGCACAAGCCAACAACAGCTGCTCGGCAGTGGCGGATTTAGCAGTGAGGGTTGAGAGAGTAGAAGCATGTATCTGCCCAGCCGAGATTCCGAGATCTTCAGCCCGTGGCTTTGAGGGCTTGAGAGAAACACGTGCGTGAGCAAAGAGTAGGTTAGTATGTAAGGGCATCGGGCTCTTACTTACAAACAAGATGACAACGAGCTATCTGAATGACCTGTTTGTGTCTCAGAAAAACAGGGTTAGTTATTTTCCATGTTGTCATTTGAGTCACGTTCTTTAAAGGCTCATGTAATCAATTCCTACGTGTGCTGTCTGCAGCCTCCTTATTGTCAGGAAATGGAAAATATGCAACTCAACGTGTTTCGTTTAGCCTTCTGGTCCAGCTGCCAGGAAGTTTATAGTCAATTCCTTGCCCAACTGTGCCCATGTTGCATGTGTGAGCCTGATTGTCTCCTTGCCTTGCATCCTGCCTTTGTGTCCTGCAGGACTTTACTGTCTGTAATCTTCTCTTGCATGAGGTGTAACCTGAAATCCTCTCTGAAGTAGGAGGCGAACATTTGCAAACCACATACTTAAAAAGAAAAACTTCATTCAACCATATAATAGTGACACCAATGAAAACACTGAGTCCTTATTAGAAGAAAAAGGAGTCCTGTTGGCATAGGGAGTTACATGCTGACCTACTAATTGTCAGGTCAGCAGTTTGAAACCACCAGCCTTTCCAAGGAGAAAGAGGAAACGTTAACGAGTTATAATTTCAGAAACCCACAAGGGCAGGTCTACTGGGAACCACAGAGCCACTAAGAATCGGAATCAACTCGATGGCAGTTGGTTTAGTTTTTAGCATATGATAAGCAAATGTGAGCAAACTAACCTATAGATACTGAAAATTTTGATACAGTAGACTAAATGTAAGTCTAAAGTTTTTTTTTTAAAAAGCAAAATATGGTTTTATCTAGGAACATATTACACAGGAGCAAAGATATCAGACACAGACTGCTTAGGCAGTTTGAATCTTGGATTAATTCTTACCAGTTATATATCCTTAACACACTGCCATCAAGTCAATTCTGACTCATATCAAACTTTAGGGTTCCTTAGTGTTCCACGACTGAGCACTTTTTACAACAGGACACTTTCAAAGTCTTCTCCCATGGAGCAGCTGATGAGTTTGAACTCTGCCCTTGAGGTCACCATGCCAACACATGACCCACTCTGCCCAGGACTCCTATCCGTATCTGAAGCAAGTTATTTATCTTTGAGTGAACTTATGTTTATTATCTCGACTTTTCAGATGAAAACAGTCCTATCTAATGTGTCTCTGATGGTTGGTGAGATACTTAGAATATGGTAAACTACTTGTCTGTCAGTCTGTCCTGCTGTGGTGGCTCATAGGTTGCTGTGATGCTGGAAGCTGTGTCACTGATCGTTCAATTGCCAGCAGGGTCACCCAGAGGGAATGGGTCTTAGCGGAGCTCTCAGACTAAGGACAGACAAGGAAGAACTCAATGCCCGCCTTTGAAGGAAGGAGCAATGGAAAACCTTCTACATAAACTTCAAAACACTGTCAGATACTGAAGATTTAAGAAATGGAATGAGAACAGTTTCAGAGATCATGCAAGAGAATGGGCCCCTCCGGTCGGAGCTGGTTTCTCAGAGTGGAGTGAAGTATGGCCGTGTGAGTCTGGGAAAACCTCTGAGAGTGATGGCGCACAGGTGAGAGTGACGGGGCACAGGTGAGAGTGACGGGGCACAGCGAAGGTGAGAATAAATAGCTGCAAAAAGCTGCTCATGACTGGAAGTCGGCATGTGCGAAGTATGAATCTAGGAAGATTGGAAGTGGTCAAGAGTGAAATGGAAAGCATAAAGATCGATATCCCAGGTGTCAGCCAACTGAAATGCACTAGTACTGGCCATTTTTAATCAGAAAATTATATGCTTCACTCTGCTGAGAATAACACAATCAAGAGAAATGGCATGGCATACATTGTCAAAATGGATATTGAAAACTCAATCATCATGAAGTACAATGTTGTTTGTGATAGGATTATATTTATCCGCCTTCAAGGAAATCCAATTAATACAACTATTATTCAAATGCATGCATCAAACCACAAAAGCTAGTGGTGAAGGAATTGAAGAATTCAACAAATGTCTTCAGTGGAAATGGATCCAGTATGCAATCAAGATCGTTTGATAATTACTGGTGATTGGAATCCGAAAGTTGGAAACAGAGAGAAAAGAACAATAGTTGGAAAATATTATCTTGGCGATTGAAACAAATCTGAAGATCACATGATAGAATTTTTCAGGATTAACGACTTTGTCATAGCCACTATCTTTTTCTGATGGAATAAACAGAAAACAAATTGACTACATCTATGTGAAGTGACAATGGAGAAGCTCATTGTTAGCAGCTAAGACCGGGCCAAGGAATGACTGTGGAACAGACCACCACTGCTCATGTGGAAGTTCAGGAAAGAGGTGAATTAAATGAAAGCAAGCCCACGAAAGCCAACATACAGCCTTGAGTCTATCCCACATGAATGTCAAGAACAAATCTGAAGCATTGAACACTAATGACAGAAGACCTGATGAGTCATGGGAGGACATCAACAAGATTACTCATGAAGAAAGCGAATGAGGTCACTAAAAATACAGCAAAGTAGGAAAAGATCAAAGTGGACGTCAGAAGAGACTCCGAGACTTGCTCTTAATCATAGAGTAGCTTAAGTTAATGGAAGAAATGGTGATGTCAAAGAGCCGAATAGAAAACTTCAAAAGGCAGCCTGAGAAGACAAAGCCAACCATTGTAATGAAATGTGCAAAGACCTAGAAATAGAAAACCGAAAGGAAAGACCATCCTCAGCAGATGAGTGGAACTGAAAGAACTCAAGAAAAATCTTCAAGCTTCAGGTGGCAATATTGAAACATTCTATGGGAAAACTATTGAATGATGCGTGAAACATCAAAATAACTTGGAAAGAATGCACAGTCACCACACCAAAATAATTGATCAACATTCAACCATTTCAGGAGGTAGCATTTAAATAAGAGCCCAAAACCAGGCTCCAGGAATTCCTGGAACACAAATTGAAATGTTTCAACAAGCTGATAAAATACTGGAAGCGCTCACTTACCTGTGCCAAGAAACGTTGGAAGACAAACCACTGGGTCAACAGCCTGGAAGCGATCCATTTTTGTGCCCGTTCCAAAGAAAGGTGACCCAATAGAAGGCTCAAACTGTGGAACAATATCATTAATGGCACATACAAGTAACGTTGTGTTAAAGGTCATTCGATAAAGGTTGCAATAGTACATTGACCAAGAGCTGCCCGAGCTTCAGGCCAGAGCCAGGAACCAAGAAATCATTGCTCATGTCAGATGGCTCTTGGCTAAAAGCAAAGAATATCAGAAAGATGTTTACTTGTGCTTATTGACTATGCTAAGGCATTTGACTGTGTGGCCCCAAACGAACAATGAATTGCCTTGAGAAGAATGGGACTCCCCGAACACTCCGGTGTGCTCTAGTAGTACCTGTATATGGATCAAGAAGCAGTTATGAGAATCTAGCAAAGGAATACACATGGCTTCAAATCAGGAAAGAAGTGCATGAGGTTTTTATCCGACCCAAATGCTATAAACGCTGCATCAGGGTTCTGGTTCAAAAGTCTTCACACCTGGTCCAGTAAGCAGCATAATGATAAATGGAGACATAATTGAAGTTGTCAAGGATTACATCTTACATCAATCCACAATCAATCCTCATGGAAGCAGCAGTCAAGAGATTTTAAAATGTGTTGCCCTGCGTGAACTTGCTACACAAAGGTTACTTTGAGGACTGAAGTGCCCCTGACCTTACCCCCTGGTATTTTCCATTGCATCATATGCATGTGAAAATTGGACATTGAATAAGGAAGACCGACAAAGACTCGATGTCTTTTCACTATGGTGCTGGCGAAGAATATCAAAAGTACCACGGGCTGCCAAAAACACAAGCAAATGTCTCTTCAAAGAAGTACAGCTTCTTAGAGGAACAGAGGGTGAGACTTTGTCTCAAGTGCTTTGGACATGTTGTCAGGCAAGAACAGTGCCTGGAGAAGGACATCACGCCGGGTAAAGTAGTTAGTAGAGAAAACGAAGACCCGAGGGTGAAGGGAGACGCCGGACAGGGCAAGATATGGCAAAATGATGATTTGTGAATGATCAAGGGCTTAGGAGGGAGGGGGAGCGGGGAGGGAGGGGAAAAAAAAAAAGAGGACCTGATGCAAAGGGCTTAAGTAGAGAGCAAATGCTTTGAAAATGATGAGGGCAAAGAATGTACAGATGTGCTTTACACAATTGATGTATGTGTGGATTGTGATAAGAGTTGTATGAGCCCCTAATAAAATGTTTTTTAAAAAAAAGAAGACCCTGGACAAGATGGACTGACATAATGGTGAATCGATCAGCTCTAGGCTGAGAACAATTTTGTGGATGGCACAGAACTGGGCAGTGTTTCATTCTGTTGTTCATTGCGTTGCTGGAGTGGGAAAAGACTCAAAAGCACCTAACAAGAACGTAGACAATGCCTCCTTCTGGAAGCCAGGACACCATTAGCAGACACGACTGACCAATGTAACAAGAGCTGGGACCTAACTGCGGGCCTCAGACTTCATTACTCATAGCCCAGGGAAGTAAAACCATGGAGGCCCCTCTGTCTTCCAGGATACATAAAGATTAGGGTGGGGAGGGCCAAACTTCTTGGCTCCGGAAACCCATTAGCTGAAGGCAGGTTTAGTCTATTATTCCTGTTCTTAATTTGCTCATGTCCCTGCAAAGTATGAGTTCTAAATCCTGACTTCCTTGGAGGCAGGAAGTTTGAGTGTCCCTGTGGCTGTAATCCCATTCCACAAGGGGCAGCCTTCGTTATGTGGAGGAGGCAAGATCAGTAGTGTCCTGAGCCCATCTCCCTCTCTTTTTGTTTTTATAAATCATTTTATTGGGGGCTCGGATCACTCTTATCACAATCCATCCATCCATTGTGTCAAACACATTTGTACATATGTTGCCATCATCATTTTCAAAACATTTTCTTTCTACTTGAGCCCTTGGTATCAGCTCCTCATTTTTTTCCTTCCCTCCCCCACCTTTTTTCCCTCCCTCCCCCTCGATAATTTATATATTTTTTTCATTTATTACACTGTCCGATGTCTCCCTTCATCCATTTTTCTGTTGTCCATCGCCCAGGGAAGGGGTTATATGTAGATCATTGTGATCAGTTCCCCTTTCTGCCCCCACCATCCCCTTACTCTCCTGGTATCTGTACTCTCATTATTGGTCCTGAGGGGTTTATCTATCCTGTATTCTCCATGTTTTGAGATCTTGTCTGTACCAGTGTAAATGCTCTGGTCTAGCCAGATTTGTGAGGTAGAATTGGGATTATGATAGTTGGGAGGAGGAAGCATTAAAGAACTAGAGGAAAGTTGTATGTTTCATTGGTGCTACACTGCACACTGACTGGCTCGTCTCTTTCTTGTGACCCTTCTGTAAAGGGATATCCAGTTGCCTATAGATAGGTTTTCGGTCTCCACTCTGCACTCCCCCTCATTCACAATGATATGCTTTTTTGTTCTTTGATGCCTGATACCTGACCTATCCACACCTCCTGATCACACAGGCTGGTGTGCTTCTTCCATGTGGGCTTTGTTGCTTCTGAGCTAGATGGCTGGTTGTTTATCTTCAAGCCTTTAAGACCCCAGATGCTATATCTTTTGATAGCCGGGCACCATCAGCTTTCTTCACCACATTTGCTTATCTACCTGCTTTGTTTTCAGCAATCATGTCGGGAAGGTGAGCATGATGGAATGCCAGTTTAATAGAACAAAGTGTTCTTGCATTGAGGGAGTACTTGAGTAGAGGCCCAATGTCCATCTGCTACCTTAATACTAAATCTATAAATATATGCACATAGATCTATTTCCCCATCTCTTTTGAGATATAAAAGAGATTAAACAAGCAAGTGAAGAAGCTGACTTGGGGGAGGAAAGCTGCCAACCCACATCAATATCTCCCAGGAGCAAACTCTGAAAAGAGAGCAGGACCTTTCCTGCAGAGCCAATTGAGAGAGAGAGAGAGAGAGAGAGAGAGAGAGAGAGAGAGAGAGAGAGAGAGAGAGAGAGAGAGAGAGAGAGAGAGACTGAAACTGGGCTTCTAGTCTCTATCTTCAACTTTGAAAGAATAAGTTTCTGTTTATTGAAGCTACCCACCTGTGGTCTTTCTGCTACGGAAGCCCTAGAAAACTAAGGCCATCAGTTTGAGTTGGAGACAACAAATTTGGTTTGGTTTGGGCTTGTTTAGCTTTTGAACAATTCATGATGTACAAAAGACACTACCTAATCCATATTTTGAGTACATTGTGCCTCCAACCATTTCATCATTTACAAAGAAACCTTGTCCATTGAAAGCCTAAAAGAGTGAACTCATAGCATAGATATGAGTTATCACATTTAATTATTTAAATTGAAAATATTAAAAATTTTAATATTTTACATCTGTCAAAGGATTTCAGCTAAATACTTTTAAAAGCCATCTCTTGTACACCAGATGGTGGCCCAGCTCTGCCAGGTCAAAAACTCCAGATTCATTAGTTTAGTTTTGTTTTTTAAGCCACGGATGTTTCCTTTATTTCTTTGTCTCGCTGTATGATGCATTTGGAAAAGTATTTGTGCTCAGCTTCCTGAAGCCAACTGCATGAAATGTGTCCTGGATACAGTTGTTCAAAATTGTCCAGGGTGAGCATGCAACTGTAATGAATCATTGCAAGTTTATAGAATTGTCGAAAGAAAAAGAGGACAGCGAACTTAATAGTCTCATGGCCTCCCCCCACACCCTTCCCCAAAGTTCATCTGTAGAAGAGTTTTGCAGAGCTTAGCTGTACTGTTAACTCCGCAATTTTCTTGTAAAAAAGGCAAGGGGGGGGGAATTCTTGCCAAGTAGCCGATAATCACAGGCAAATCGTGCAATGTGACTCATGTTCTCTCACTGTTATCATATTAACTATCAACAAGCACTCTGGAAGCTTTAAGGAAGGAGAAGCTTAGATCAGAGTTAACTAGACCAACGTGAGATTCGAAGTTGAAACTGAAATCTTTCACAATATAAATAATAGTAATCTTTTAGGGTGCTGTTTTCTGGCTTTTTAATATATATTATATATATGAAAAGCATGAAGAATTCGTTGTTTATATGGACAGACTTGCTTTTCAGGCTCTCGGCATCTTTTTCTAGTTTGCTGTTAGTACACAAAGTTCATGAATTTCACTTATGCTGTAAATGGCAGAAGTGACCTTGTCTGACCTCCTCTGGCTTTCTCATTGCCGCAAGGCAGGGGTCAGACGGGTCTTCACCCTCCATCCTTCTTTACCCTGTCTCACACCAACTGTTCGTACCATGGCACTCTGCTTCTAGGCAGGGATGGATAATCCATTGCCATGCCCACACGGAACTCACACACAGCACTCTTGACTGAGGGGTCTGCTAGGGGAGGTGCGGGCTGCCATGAGTGAGGGTCAGTAAGTCGTGAGGATGCAGTCACTGGTCCACGGCGACACTGCTCCTCAGCCTCTCTGGTTCGCAGCCAGGTCCCTTGTCCTTTGCTTTGTAGACCAGGAAGACTGCCTGTTGCTGTCTCTCAGTCCCATGGTCTTCCCCCAGAAGAGGAGAAGATGCCCATATTCTCAGCACTGCTCCTCTGAGTCTCCTTGCTCCAGAGATATCAATAGGAGCTCTTCCAATGGTCCTGGGATTTCTCTTTGTGTGCAAGATGGCCCCTATGCCCAGAGGGATGGCTTTGAAGTGTGGCTTTTGTCTTTCAGGAGACCATACCTCTAAGGAAACAAAAGGTGTGACTTGGTTCATACCCTCTGCTAAATCCGTCTTGATCCCACCTTAACCTTGTCTCCATTAGCATAGCAGAGAACCCCCTCAAAAAGGGGACTATAGACACAGGCACAGAGGTAGAATTATAATACATCACAGGAGGACTTAAGGCTAGATGGGTTATATTAATGGACTATACCTCAACGTAACTTGAACAGATGTTTCGAAATTGATTACTTCTGTTTGAAAGTCAAAGCAGTTAGTTTTTAAAAAGATGAACCGGTTTTGCCAATATGGATGCAAATATTAAAAAGAAAAGAATTTCTCATTTATTAAATAAACCTTTCAATATATTTGGAATATATCATTAAACATACGGATCTACTTTTTCTGCTATAGATTTCATAAAATCATACCGATCATTAGTCTCCATGAAAATGTAATGTTTGAATTTAGATTGGCTATTGGGATATATAAAACTGCTAGGACAATATTTGAGCAGCCACAGGCACTCTGTGGGAGAAATGAATCAATCTACTCCTTTAAAAATTTTCAGTCTCAGAAACCCACTGGGGTTATTTTACCCTGTCCTATACGGTCGCTATGAGTCAGAATCAGCTTGATTGACACTGGGTTTGGAATTTTGGTTTATAACTATAAAGTACATTTAGTGCAAATAAAGGAATCTAAACTATCTCATTCATCTATTTATACTAATTGTGTTAGACTGGGTTGACTAGAGAAACAAGTTCACCGACACTCATATATGTGTAAGAGAAAACATTATATCAAGAAGTAATTATGCATCAATAAAATATCCCGGCTTGGTCCAGATCAAGTCTGTAAGTTCAATATTAGCCCATATATGATGGGCTAATACATGCAATGATGCCGAATACAGGAAGATCACGGATCAGTGGGTGAAAGTCCTGTGGATCCACTGCCAGTGGACCCATCTCCAGGGCTCTGGCTGCCATCAGTGTGGGTCCATGTGGCTTGTCAACTGGAAGGGTAAACAGAGAGAGAGAAAGTCCCTCCTCCAGGGAGGAAGAGGGGAAGTTCCCAGAATCACCCTGAGAAGCCAATACTAACAAGGAAGGATCATTAGACTGTGACCTGATTGAAAGGCTAGACTCCACCCCTTCATTCAATCGAGTTGACATGAAATTGTGTAAATACCATGCAGATTATATGTCAAAAGATAATACTTTGAGTATATTGGGCTAAATACATGCTCAGTGATTCAGTTTGTTATCCACCCAAAGGTTGAAGGTTTGCCCCGGTGTTGTAGTAGGCTACATATTGGGCAGCTAACCTTGAGGTTAGTCGTTCGAAACTAGTAGCCGCTCCATAGGAGAAAGACGAGGCTTTCTGGTACCACAAAGATGTACAGTTTCAGGAACACACAGGGACAGTTCTACTCTGTCCTCTAGGGTCAGTATGAGTCAGCATTGACTCAGGGCAGTGATTTTGGTTTGGATTTTGAGCTGCACATGGAAGGAAGGCCTGATAATCTGTTTTTGTAAGTATTACACACATGCACACACACGCACACAAATGTATGGACTCCTACTCTCTAACTTTTAGAGTTGCCGTAAATCAAAGTCAACTCTACGGTACCTGGCTATTAGAAAACTTTAAATCACATCATTCGATGTACGGGTCACATGATTTTTCTATCAGACCACAAACTGCCTCTGTGATACAGACTACACTTGGTGGCATCGTGAACTACACGTGGGGAGGCTAGCCCGCAAGATCAGCAGTGTGAACCAACCAGCCATTCCGTGGGAGAAAGATGAAGCGGTCTGCTCTGATAACAATTTACAGCCTCAGAAACCCACAGAGGAAGTTCTATTTTGCCCTGTGAGGTTGCTACGGGTCAGAATTGGCTCCACGGAGGGAGAATTTTTAGATTCTTCAAAGAACAAGCTGGGGAGGAAGTCAGCTTGCTGAAGCCAGAGCCCTGACTGCTTCCAGAGTTTTGTGCAGGCTCCATTGATTCTATCAGTGCCTCTCAGGGCTCGTCATCCTCTTCCTGCTCTTTCCTCTTCTAACCTTGAAGGAAAACGAGAGCGGAGGTCACTTTTGGAATCTTGAAGCCAGATTTCCTCTGGGAGGCATGCTGAATAGTTGCAATACGTCAGAGTCTATTCTAAGCCTATTCACTAAGTAAGTACATACAATGGTGTAAACGTGTAAGGACGTGGGCAGTGCCTTTCGACTCCAGGACTAGCAGGAGCCCTCGAGTACAGAGAAGGAGAAACCGGGAGCTTCTGGGACATTTTCAAAAGCGAGGACTTTTCAACATTGCAAAGTTAATTTAAGGAAACCTTTACAACGTAGGAAAAGCAGGGTTGGGGGAACAGTGATTAGTTCTATAAGTGGAAATTGAACTTGCCCTATGTATTTTTAAAAATATTTTATTGTGATGCAATATTTCGGCTTTTCAACCATTTCTATGTGTACAGTTCAATGAGGTGAATTGCATTCACCAGGTGATCCAGCCATCGCCACTGTCCGGTCCCATGTTTTTCCCCATCACCTTCAGCAGCTCTTTGTTGCCGTTCTGCTCAACCGTGGGAGCCTCTCATAAACTCTGAGCCTGCATTCGCCTCCTCTAGATAGTTCATACACAGAAGATCACACAGTGTTTAGGCCAGACTGATTTTAGTCAGTGTAATATTTTCAAGGTTCATCTATGTGGCAGCATGTGACAGAACTTAATTTCTCTGTAGTCCCTTATACACATGAAAAGAGTCCCCCGAAGGCATGCACCACACTGGGTTTATGTACTCGTCTGTCTGTGGGCACTGGGGTTGTTCCCACCATTTGGCTAGTATGATTAGTGCTTCAATTGACAGTGGTGTTCACGCCTCCATGGCTGTTCAGTTATTTATAGTTTGCTTTAAATTCTACAATAATTACACACCACAATTAGTAATAAGCCCTGAATAAGCCATGCTCTTGTTTTAATACTCACATTTGGAGATTATTAATATCAACACTTGATTGTTTCTTATTTTGACTTGCTGGTCGCGGCTGGGACAAGTTTTGTTGTTTGGGAAAACAGGTTGCTATGAAGAAATCAATCACAGCATCCCCATGTTCCTAGTGACAGATACATGCCATGGGCCGTATGAATGGGGACATGGAACCATTTCCGGAAACATACTTTCAAATTCTTGTGGGTTTGTTTTCATTTTCTTCCACTCAATTGCATATGAGAAATTGATAACTTAATCTACAGTTGGTCACTGACTTTATTTTAACTGATAAGATTGAGCTCTGTTGTCTTTTCCTGTAGATACAGTCAATTTGGTTACTGTGGATTCCATCCATCAAGGCCCTGTGTGTGTTCGGCAGGGTTCTCTAGAGAAAAAAAACCAGGGCACTTACGATTATATATAGACCAAGAAGGAACATAGCAGCTAATTAGTCCACACAGCAGTACAGAGGGCTCAATTCAATTTACTTTTGTGGAACAGTTAAAATACTGAAGGTCCTTCAGCTCAGTCCGCCTGCCAGTCCAAGGTCAAGGAAGCAGACAGAGGAGCCTGCCCTCAGGCAAGAGAGGCTAAGACAGCCTGCAGGCAGCAGACAGCAGGGTGGGGCAGCAACAGTCAGTAGCTTGGGAACATAGTGAAGCAGGCCCTGAAGGGGTCTCAAGCTCTATTGGTGCAAGCCAAAGGGATAAGATCCATGGGTTGACTCATCCCACAGGTAATATAGCACACGGCTGAGGCAAAGGACTCGCTTAAGCAGCAGCATGCTGGTCCAATCACCAGGGAGAAAAAGAGAGGGAATGGTGGTCTCAGAAAGCATTTATCTTGGTTGCCCTTCAATCAACCTGTGACCTGCTTAAACTCTGTTCACATGTTCCTACGGAAGCCTAGTTGGCACAATAAATCTATCACATTGTATATAGCTACCATTTATGTTGTTGAAAAGGGGTGCTATTTAATGAAGTAGTCATCAGTCTTGTAAAATTCTGTCATGTGATCTAGAACTTTGTTTCTATTACCAAGGCCATATGTACCAAATACTGATTCTCCTTCTCTGTTTCTAACTTTTGAATTCTAAATACCAGTAATTATGAATGCATATTGATTGCATGTTTGATCAACTTCAGATCGAAGCAGTGGGTAGAATTCTTCAATCTATCCATCATTAGCTTTAGTAGTGGATGTGTACATTTGAATAATAGTTTATGAAATGGTCTTCCTTGTAGGCTTACGGATATTATCCTATCACAGAAAACGTTGCATTTTAAGATGGACATTGGAATGTTCTTTTGGTGATGAATTGGATAACAAACCAACTGCCCGTCAGTGAATTCTGCTCACAGCAACCGTATACAACAGAACAGAACTGTTCCCGAGGGTTCCCGAGGCTGGTGAATCGTTACAGGAGATAACTGCTTCATCGTTCTCCTTTAGAGTTTGAGCTGCTGGCATTGTAATTTAAAAAGCTGTTCTAGATACACCAGAGTTCCTTAAATGCGCCATCGTTTCTCTCGAATTCGTCAAAGTTCGTATAGTAAGCCATACAATTGTCCTATTCAAAATGGCTAATCCCAGTCCATTTCTGGTCACTAATGCCTAGGATATCAGTCTTTTGTGCATTCCATTTCATTTTATACGGCTTCCAGTTTCTTTAGAGTCATACTTTGCAGTTCGATGTTTGCATTATTAATGGGAATTCCAGCTGTTCCTTCTCATTTTGAGTAATGCTCCACCAGCAAATGAAGTTCCCCAAAGCTTTGCTCCTCTTGTCAGTGAGGTCAACTTGACTTTGAGGTGGTAACTCTTCCTCAATCGCATTTCCAGTGCCTTCCGACCTACGGAAATCATCTTCTGGCATTGTATCAATGTTACATAGCTATTTATAAAGTTTCAGTGGCTACCTTTTCAGTTGTGAATTCTCTCGTTTTTTCTTCCTAATCTGCTCTTAATCTAGAGGCCCTGCCACAATGGTGAAGTTACTGGTATTTCAAATACTGGTGGCATATCTTCTAAAATCAGAGCCACACTCAAGCCACCACACTAAGATAAGCTGACAAATGGGTGGGATAAGAGGCATAGGAAGATGCAGTGACTAGAATAAAAATTAAACATGAAATAAAGTATTTTTAGCGAGTAGAATACTTTTTTAAAATGAAAGCAAGGAGGAAGGACAACATCATGTATACTAGATATTGAGCCATATGGCACCCAGAATTTGGCTATATTCACTAAAAGGTTGATTAAGTGTAATTGTGTCTTAAATCTTGTATATTTATTGGAAATGTCTTAGGGCTTAATTTAGGGTGGTTTTTTTGGAGTTAAGGAACTCTCATATATTTCTCATTTAACCTCTCTTATATTTCTCATTTAAATACAAGCTCAAGTTATCTTAAATTTCTGTATCCACAATGTTTCCAGGCCAAAAATTTGGATTTGGACAAGGCAGGATATCCGAAGTCACCGAAGTAGATGGCATTATAAATAAATCTGTTTTCGTTTCCATATCTAGAACAGCCTTCTAAACTACAAAGAACAAAATATTTTTGTTGTTACTTAGGGATACTTGGCAAGCAAATAACTCCAGATAATGTTCTACACAGGAACTTCAAAGCAGTCCTTTAGTATTGAAGAAAAATTGGCACCCTAAAATACAATCTTAAGAAGTACACAGTTAAAATATTTCCGATCTTTGCAAATTCTCCTTTCCCAGAAAAGGTGGGCGGTGGTGGGGGGCAATTCCTGTTGAAGCCATAGTCGTTCCCTGGACTCTTGGAGTGGCTCCTTGCTGGTCCCTCTAGCTCTAGTCATCTCTGTCCCTCACTGAGCCCCTGGTCAACACGATGCTCTCCGAACTGTCCCGTGTGGATTTCACCAAGGGTCATCAGCTCCATGGACGTTCTCTCCTCATGTAGCACTTGGAAGCATTCCTGGGATGGCAAAGCCTCCTGTGCTCGAGGTGACACGGCTCAAAGTTGGTTTGTTCTGTTCAGAGCTTTAGTCTTCCCGGGTGTGTGTGGCACAGACTCGCGTCTTCATGTAGCTTCAAGCACAGGATGCTGTTGAGTGCCACCAAGTTGATTCTGACTCATAGCAACACCACTGGGCAGAGCAGAACTGCTCCCCCCGGGGGGTGGGGTTCCTGGTAGTAATCAGTGAAAGTAGATTGCCAGATTTTTCTCCTAAAGAGTTGCTGGTGGATTCCAGCCCTCAACCTTTTGGTCAGCGGCTGAGTGCTTAATCATGGCATTGCCAGGCTTCCAAAAGCACACGAGAGGGATTCAGATGTGTTTTGCAGTAAATGAATGACAAAATAAAGTATAACGAACAGCCTTCTAGATGTGAAGTTGAAGTCCTAAGAAAGAAGTGAAATTCCTCAAGGAACAGGAAATCTGTGGTACCCTATGCTCCACGCACATCTGCCCAGAGCGGTCCCCGCTGACCGGGCAAAAGCTATGGTTTGAAGGGCGATGTGGAGCAGACCCCGCAGGACACACACGGTGTGGAAATGAACCCGAGACCCTCAGACCCTCAGTCAGAGGAACCATAACCACGGCGAGCTTTCTGAAGGCCGAATCAGAAAAAAAAATCCAAACAAAAAAACAACTCTCAACTTCTGGGTACATATGGAGGACTGAGTACACTGGATACATTACCATTTTCTAAACCCAAATAAAATTAGAACCAGGGCCAACTTTAAATGCACAACTCACAAAGACAGTGCAGAAGATCAATAACAATCCAAGTTTGGAAGTTTGAAAACTGTCTTGGAAAATATGAAGAATGTAAGAGCCTAAATTTGCAGTCAGGAAAGCTGAGAAACAACAGAATTTCCACTGGAAAAAAACTCCCCAAGGTCTCATAAATTGATGTCATTCCAAAATTCTGGGGTCAAACATAAAACGATGCACCACCAGCCTGTATAATCCAAGGACTGTAAGTAAGAAAATCCAAATCTGAAGGAGGGAGCAGTATCAGTCCTTACATTCTGAGCACCCTGTTTGCAGAAGGCTATGGATGACAGTGGAAGTGCAAACCCATTGGCAGGGCCCACCCATGGGTTAAATCCCCCCCCCTCCAGGGGTGTGAATTGCCCTGCCATCAGAGAGAAAGACCATAAAGCCCATGTGGCAGGCGCCCTTAGGTGACAGCGTAACATTTGACCTCCCTTTGGGCCATTTTAATGTTGTTTCAGTTCGAATATGTTCTGCTTTCCTTTTAACTGAGGGGTTTCTTTGCTTTTTGCTTTGTCACTGTTTTGTTTCTGTTTGCTTCCTCTTTCTGTTTTATGTGATTTGCTGTATTAGGAATCCATCATAGGTAAGACAATAACTAGACTGATCACGGCCTAGGAAAATGACGGGGGACTTCGGGGTGGAAATGGGAAGCTAGCAACGAGTATAAGAATAAAGCCTTCTGAAATTGTGGTGGTGATTGTATAACTCTTCTTGATATGGTTGAATAATTGAATTCTATAATAGGTGAATTATATGCCAATAGAACTATTTTAATAAATAAGCAAAATAATGCTTGAAGGTCAGCATATGGAGTCATTGGATTCAAGAATTTGCATTTCACCTCTTCTTACTGTGTCAGGCCGGGCTGACCTGGGTTGACCCAAAAAACAAATTCAGTGACACTCCGATATGTGTAGCAGAGAGCTTTATATCAGGAGGTAATTATATATCAAGCAAACATCCCAGCCCAGTCCAGAACAAGTCCATACGTGTGATACTAGTCCATAAATCCCTCTTCAGACTCAGCAGCCACATGCAATGATGCAGGGACATCACAGGTCGGTGGATGTCGAATCTTGTGAATCCAGTGGTGGTGGCTGCATCGCAGGGCTCATGGAGGTGGTCTCAGTGTGGCTTGCCAGGAGGAAGGTGAAGCAGAGAGAGATGGGGGGAGGGTTCCCATCACCCTCCGCATGAGGAGGTCACAAGGAGGCACCATCAGGCTGTGACCTGACTGACAGGCTAGACTCCACCCCTACACTGCAAGTTGCCATGAAATGATGTAACTACCATACTTACCATATCATGGGTGGTAGCCCTTTCCTGATCATCACAAATTGATGGGCTGTTTAGTCTCTTAAGGGGACAAAAGGGAGCCCTGTGGCACAGTGGTTATGAGTTAGGCTACTGACTGCAAAGTCAGCAGTTTGAAACCGCCAGGCACCCTGTGGGAGAAACATGAGCCTCTCTGCTCTCATGAAAGACAGTCTCAGAAACCCACAGGCCAGTTCCACCCTGTCCTGCAGGGTCACCATGAGCTGTATCGACTCGATGGCAGCGAGTTGAGTTGAAGAGTTGGGGAGACATGAACATCATGCTGAGAATAAGGGAATTGCTAGAAATTGAACTGGCTCCCCCAAAACTATATATCGTGAAGCCTAACCTCTATGCTTATGGTGGTAATTACATTTGGAAATGGTTGTCTTCGTTATGGTAATGAGCCAGGATTCCTGCGGGCTCCATGGCAAACCTGTCAGTTTGTTGTACACTGGTCTCTTTCCTGTCGCCGTGACACGGGAAACCGAGTCCCTAGTATTCCATCCACCAACAGGGAAACCCAACAAGAAGACCCGTAACAAGCTAGATGGAAGCAATTACTGCCACCATGGGCTTACATGGAACAGCTGTGAGGATGCAGTGCACCGGGAATGTTTGCTTCTGTTGAACACAGGCTTGCTATGAGATGGAATCTAGCAGACAACACAGAATAAAAACAACAGTCCGGTGAGTCGATCCCTTTTGAGGCAGAAAAGACATTAAGCAAGCAGGAATAGCATAGTCCACAAAGACAATACTCTACCTGTTTTAGTGAGCCACACTGAGTTCATAAAAGCGAGCTAGAAGCCCTGTAAGGTGCGGTTCTTGGTTCCTCTCTGTCCGGAGCACACAGGAGAGGAGTGAAGAAAATCACAGTCTTGATGCATTACTCACACCCTTGTCTCCACAACCCTGAGGTCAAGAGAACTGGATGGTGCTCAGCTATCACGAGTGACCACTCTGCAAAGGATCACATCAGAAGGTCCTAAATAGACTGGGAGGCAAACCTCAAAATCATTAAAAAAAAAAAAAAAAAGACCAGTTTACCAGTCAGACAGAAGTAGATGGAATTCCTGAGATTATGACCTTCCAGGGATTGAACTGAACTCACTGCCATGGATCAATTTTCAGCGCAGTAATATAGTGTTCTGTTGCATGAACAGTCAGAGAAGAGTATAAGAAGGTGCACACGTCTTAGAACAATGGATTATTTGAGATTTAGAGGGCGGCATTGCCCAAGAACAAAGTTCAGAAAGCCGAGATGGTTAGGAGGGTCGGAGGGCTGCAAACAGGAAACTCCTGCAGAAGTGAGATAAGAGCTGTTCCATTGTGCGGACTGAGATTGATGCCACAAAAAACAGGCATCTGCGTTGCTGAATGAAAGTCTTCTTTGCACTGCACACCTTTACCTTAGTCACAAGAAAACCTTGAAGAAGAATAGTGAGCAAGCGGAGTAGTGATGGGGTGAGAGAGATGCCAAGCCACCTGGGCATCTCCAAGGAACCGGGCACCGGAAGCTGAGGAGACAAGGACCTTCCTCCAGAGCTGACAAAGGAGGAAGCCCTCCCCTGGAGTTGGTGCCCTGATTTTAATTTATAGTTTCCGGAACCATGAGATCATCAAGCTCCGTTTGTGAAAGGCACTCCCAGTGGTATGTCCGCTACAGCACACTAGACAGGTAGGATGGGAGCAAATCGAATACGAAGATCCCCTGCCGTTTCTCACATTAGTTCCCCATCTATACGCAGAGAAGAAGAAAAGCCCTCCAGTGTGAAAAAAATAAAAGTTTCTGGGACCCCCAACAAGAACAAGATGATGGATTGAAAACTACTTATACCAAGAGTTCCTGAAAGAAATATTTCAGCCAGACCACCCCCCAGCAGAAGCCATAGTGGACAAAACAAAGTTTCATCTCAGAGCATCCAGCCAGCCTCTTAGCATCCAGCTAGTGACTCTGAGCAGACACACGGCGGCCACCACATATTGTCAAAGACCTAGATGCTTACAGAAGTGCCAAGATTAGCAGAACAGAATATATTTATTATAGGTAGCACATTGGAGATGTGTTCTCAGTTTGAATCATATCTACTTGGGACAATGAAAGTGGATTATAGAGGTTATGGATATATTGACTTCTAGGAGTTAACGTCAAAGCACAAGCAGAATCCCAAGGTTCATCAGTTACAGAAACCAAGTGGCCAAGGACGTACCACACACCCTCTTTGGGTAAAAGAGAGGAAGCCCCTCAACAAGATGGATTGACAGAGTGCCCGCAACAATGGGTTCAAGCCTAGCAACTCTTGTGCAGAAGGCACACGGCCAGGTGTTGTTTCATTCCGTCGCACACAGGGTCCCTGTGGGTTAGGACTGACTCACGAGCACCTCACAACAATAACAAGAGTTCAAAAGTTGTTTGATGCCTATCGTTGAGACAGGATGCCCTTGCTGTGAAAACCATTGTGGATCTTGAAGAGACGTGCCCAGTGGGGAGCCAACCTTTGGCTCCTTCTACTTCTTTCCTTCTAGAGCAGGGTTAGTCCACATTTGACTGTTTGGTGCACATACGTGCCTCTGAAGTTAAAGTGAATGTTTAAAGGCTGTTAATCAGTCAATGGTGATTTCATTCATTCATAAAAATATATTTATGGCTCTCGAATAATTTTTCAATTATTGTGAGAGACAGGATTGGCTCTTCGCTCTCACAAGTTTGCCAACCCCTGTTCCGAGTATCATATATTGACCTTTCCTTTTTAGAATCTTCATGAATTCTTTCTCAACTGTGGCCTTATCTGCTGTCCTATCATTCTGAATACAGCCCGTTGGCCTGGAAACGTGAAGGAAAAGGCGGATAACCTTTGAAGAAGAAGGGAGACAATTGAAGGTGATGGGATAACTGTTCCCAATGTTTGCTTGATCAAAGGGGAGGACTGTGTTAGCAGACCAACAAATTTGAGAAGGGTTTGGGCCAAATTCACCACAATTGGTAAATCTACTCTGTCTCTGGGGGAGAGTGTACAACAATGACTTTTTTTTTAAAAAGGAATGTTTGCGCATGCTTCCCCTATCATTGAAAGATAACCAGAACCATTTCCACAAAATGCTTATACAGCCTGGCTCCAGACCATGTATAGATTAACTGCTGTATGATTTATGGTTGTTGTTGGTAGGTGATATTGAGTGGGTTCAAAACACAGGGATCCCCTGTTCAACAAAGTCTCGGGCATCCTCACCAACAATGCTCAGTTTGATCATATTGTAACCATTTCCTAAAGGGTCTTCCTCCTGTTTGCTGATGCTCTACCAAGCATGATGCCCTTTTCCAAGGACTAGTCCCTCCTAATGACATGATGCAAAGTCCGCGAGACAAAGGCTCCCCATCCTTGCTGCTAAGGTGCATGCTGGCTGCACTTCTCCTGAGACGGATGTGTTCTTTCTTAAGGCTCTCCGGGGCATGATGAATATTATTCACCGCCATGCAAATCTAAAGCATGAATTCTTCATTGTCCGGTGTTTGCATGCATGCATGCACAGGGGTAACTGAAAATACTGTGGTCTGGGTGCTACCGCTTGTCAGTCGGTTGGTCAAATTGTGGTGACTTGTGTGTGGCCGTGACACTGGTATTTCAAATACCAGCAGCATCACCCTAAGGAAGCAGGTTTCAGCAGAGCTTCCAGACCAAGCGCAGACTGTGAAGAAAAAAAGAGGCTGTCCATTTCAGAGTAAGTAGTGACTGAAAACAGTATGAATATTCTCAAAACACTGTCAGTTCTTGAAAACGTCATGAATAGAAACGGGACATTCTCAGAGACAGTGCCAGAAGACGAGCCACTCAGGTCAGAAGGCACTAAAAATATGACGGAGGAAAAGTTGCCTTCTCAAAATAAAGTCGATGAGAGTGGCATGGATAGAGGAAGCCCGCGGGTGTAAAGCCATAGGAACTTCATTTGCTGATAGGGCACGACTCAAAATGAGAAGCGATATCTGCAGGCATCAACTAATATTTGAATCTTGGAATGAAGTACGGATATAGGAAAATTGGAAGTCTTCAACAATGAAATGGACTGCATAAAGATTGATGTTCGAGGCACCAAGGAGCTGACATGGTGTTAGTCCGGACTGACTAGAGAAACAAATCCAGAGACACTCATATGTTTGTAAGAGAGAGTTTTATATCAAAGACTAATTGCATATTAAGAAAAGACCCATGCCCAGTACAGACCAAGCCCATTAAGTCTGATATTAATCCATATGTCCAATATCAGTCTATAAATTCCTCTTCAGACTTACACAACATAGGCAACGATGCCAAATTCTGGAAGATCACAGGCCAGTGGGTGGAAAGTCTTGGGAATCCAGTTGTAATGGAAGCATCTCAGCGCTGGCATAGGTCTCCACATGGCTCCTCTAGTTCCAGGGCTCTGGCTCTATCAGTTTAGCTCCATCTGGCTTGTCATCAGGAATGTGAAGCAGAGAATGTGTGTGTCCCACCTCCAGGGGAGAAGACAGGAGTTCCCAGAATGCTCACGAGAAAGCCATGCCCACACAGAGGCACCATGGGCTATGACCTGATTGACAGGCTAGACTGCACCTCTTCGCTCAAGTAGACAGGAGATTATGTAACTGCCACACATGGGCTGGTATTGACCATTTCAAATAAAAAATCATATGGTTTACTAAGGCAGGAATGGAAGATTCAAGAGGAATGTCATCGCATTCATCATCAAAAAGAACATTTCCAATAAATTGTTAAAAAAAAAAAAGAATAAATTTAAAATTTAATACAAAAAAAAAAGAACATTTCAAGGTCTATCATGAAGCACAGTGCTGTTGGTGATAAGATAATATCTATCCACATGTGTGGGGGGAGGTCAGATGCTTACAGACATCCTCCCTGAAGATAGTCACCAGGGAGTAGGCCCAGCTCCCTGGCTCCCTGCTGTTAAGGACAATGGACAGGCCCTCAGTCATAGATTTGGTTCCAGTAGGTGGAGTTCACACCCTACTGATAATGGTTCCCATGGAGATCCAGAGAACAGGTCAAAGTTAAGCTGCCATTCTAATTCGAGGATCTGCCCATCTTGTCACATGTCTACCCCAATCCGTCCTCTTCCTATTGCGTATATATCCCTCTCATTGTTGTATAACCTATACTGCAACCCCTTCCTATGACGTATGTCTACACCTGTAACTAGTGGGCTTGCATGCCCCTAAAGGTATATAGGCTTGGGTTAGCAATAGAGAGAGATCTCTCCCCCTCTTGCTCGCTCAGCTCCTCCCTTGACCTCTCCTGGGTTCCCTCCCCCCCCCCTGTTTCCCTTTCCCCTTGTCCTCCTTCCCTTCCCCCTCTCTCCATGTGGACCACCAACCGGGGCTGAGATGAGCATGCTACCATGAAATGTGTCTGATTCCATTATTGCAATATCTCTTTTATCTGTCATGCTTTCGATGACTCTAATATAATATTTATATATCTCAACCGTACAATTGTGCTTACTGAACCCATGATTAGTGGTGGGGGGCTGGCACCCTCCAACTGAAACCACACACACGCAAGTAAAGCAAATCAATACAACTATTATTTAAATCTGTGTTCCAGCCATTGAAGCTAGTGATACAGAAATTGAAGAATTGAGACAAAGATGCATCTATGAACATTTTCAGTCTGAAATTGATCAAACACATAATCAAGATGTATGTATAATAATTCACTATTGGAATGTGAAAGCTGGAAACAAAGAGGAAAGAACAGTAGTTAGAAAATATGGTCTTAGTGATAGAAACAAAACTAGAGATCGCACGACAGAACTTTACAAGAGCAACGACTTATTCACAGCAAATACCTTTTTGCAACAACATAAAAGGCCATCATACATGTGGACTTCTTCAAATGGAATACGTAGAAACCAAATTGTGGGAAGGGATAATCCAGAAACTCAATATTAGCAGCTAAAATCAGGCCAAGGACTGACTGTGGAACAGACCATAAACTGATCATGTGTCAGTTCAGGCTGACCTGAAGAATATTTCAACTAGCCCAAGAGAGCCAAAATAAAGCCTCAAGTCTATCCCACTTGAACTTTGAGAACATTTCAAGAATAGATTTGACACATTGAACACTAATGACAGAAGACCTGATGAGCTGTGGGATGACATCAGGATCATCAAAGATGAAGAAAGCAAAAGGTCATTAAAAACACAGGAAATAAAGAAAACATAAAAGTGGGTGTCAAATGAAACTCTGAAACTTGTCCTTAATCATAGATTAGTGAAGGGAAGTGGAGGAAATGATGACGTCAAAGAACTGAACAGAAATTTCACAAGGCAGCTCAAGAAGACAAAGTCAACTGCTATAAAATGTGAATGTCTAGTTAGAAAACCAAAAGGGAAGAACACAATCAGCATATCTTTTTTTTTAAGCATTCTTTACATTTTTCTTGAGAGGCGCAACATACATGTATGTGCTCAGTAGTGCTACTTTTATTTGCAAATGAAAAAGTGAGAAATATTAAGATTTCCCTTTGCCTTTTCAATCCCAACTGAGTGCTAATTATTTTTGTTCAGAGTTACGCAATTCTGGAATTTTTCTTCCACTGTAAAGGAGCATATTGTGGGAAGTTTGATTGAAAACATTTTTAATTAAAACAAAACAAAACCAAAAAACTAGAATCAACCTAATCAGGTTGTCTTTGACTCAAAGGTTTCTGACTTCTGTCCTTGGAGGAGGTTGGGACCTTCCCAAGTCCTGGGTCCTCAAACATTATTCCAGTCACCTAAAGCGGATTCCTTTATTTTCCCATACTCTGACTCATTGATACTTTATGCATTTTCAGGTTTGGGTGTTTTTTCCCCCAATTTAGGATCAATTTTAATTTTCACAACATCGTATCAGATTTGCGAAAACTCACAAAGACCAAGAGAACCTCCAACAATCAGCAACCACACGGGAATGCTGTACAAAGGGTCTTGTTCTCGTGCAAAGCGTGCATTACTGTTGGTACAAGTTATTCCTGAACTCTGTCCTGGAGGACTCGCTGCCAGACGTGCCCACAATCCGCATATCTTTTAACGAAAGGACTCAAGAGATATCAAAGTCTCTAGTTGTAATAGTGAAAGGTACTGTGGGCAAAATATTGAGTGATGTAGGAAGTATAAAAAAGATGGAAAATAAAAAGAGAGTCATTGCCCAAAAAAGAGCTAGTCAACATTCAGCTATTTCAAGAGGTAGCATATGAGCAAGAACCAATGGTAGTGAAGGAAAATGTCCAAGCTGCACTGAAGGTCTTGACCCCAAACAAGTTCCGTACCAACTGAAAGGTTCCAACGAGTGCTGATGAAGCACTCACTGGTCTTTGCTGAGAAATTTGGAGGACAGCTACTCGGCCAACTGACTGCAAGAGATCCATATTCATACTGATTACAAAGAAAGGTGACCCAACAGAATGTGAAAATTATAAAATAATGCCTTTAATATCACATGCAATTAAAATTTTGCAAAAGATCATCCAACAACGGTTGCAACAGTTATTGCCACGGAGCTGCCAGAGATTCAGACCAGGTTCAGAAGGGGACGTGGAACAAGGAATATCGCTGCTGATGTCAGATGGACCTTGGCTCAAAGCAGAGAATATGTCAAGGATGTTTACTTAGGTTTTACCAACTACACCAGGGTCTTTGACTGTGTGGATCATAGCAAATTCTGGATAGCCCGGAGAAGCATGGGAATCCCAGAGCACTACATTGTGCTCACGAGGACTCGTGCGTGGATCCAGAGGCAGTTATGTGAGTGCAGCACGGGAACGTGGCAGGGTTTAAAACCAGGAAAGGTGGCCATGAGGGTGGTATTCCCTCATCGAACTTCCTCAATCTGTATGCTGAACAAATCACTAGGGAAGCTGGATTACATGCAGAAGGATGTGGCATCAGGGTTGGAGGAAGGCTTATTAACAACTGGCCATATGCACATGGCACCACCCTGCTTGCTGAAAGGGAGACTTGAAGCCCTTGCTGATAAAAGTTCAAGGTTTGTAGCTTTCAGTATGGATTACAACTCAATGTAAGGAAACCCGAATCTTCACAATTGGCCCAATATTTACCATGATAAACAGAAAAGATTGAAGTTGTCAGGGATTTAGTTCTGCTCAGATGCACAATCAATGCGCATGGAAGCAGCAGTGAAGAGATCAAATGTCACATTGCATTGGTGTGGTGGTGTGTCAGTCTGGGGACATTAGAGAAACAAATCCACAGACACTCATATGTATAAGACAGAGTTTTATATAAAGATTAAGTGCACATCAAGAAAATATCCCAACCCAGTGCTTCCCAAGCTCACAAGTCCAACATTAGCCCATTTATCCATCACCAATCCACAAAGTCCTCCTCTATCTCACAAAACACATGCAATGATGCCGACTGCAGGAGGAAAGCAGAGTCAGTGAATGTGTAAGCATCTCAGCGCTGGCAGCGCTGGCAGCTCCGGCTTCTCTTCAAGGATGTCTCCCAGGAAGTGAGCCTTACCAGCTAAAACAGAGAACTGGCTAAGGCAGCTGCACCCTGTTCCGACCATCAGAAAGCAAGAGACCCAAGAACTGGAAAAGCAAGGCTCACCGAACCATTTACACCACCCTTCAATTAACCCCACATGTTTATCGGCCTGGTTGGCACAATAAACTAACTACCTCAGGTAGTTACATAATCTGGTATCAATTTGAGGATTAAGAGTGAAGGGGTGGAGTCTGGCCTGTCAATCAGGTCACAGCCAATGAGGCCTCTGTGTGGGCATGGCCTTCTCCTGAGGATTCTGGGAACTCCAGTATTCCTCCTTGGATACAGGAGACACACTCTCTCTTTCTGCTCACACCCTGGGAGACATAGCAGCTGATAAGACACATGGAACTATGCTAGTGCCCTGAGCTGGAGAAGCCACGTGGAGACTCCTGCCAGCGCTGAGATGCTTACGATGCCAATGGATCCACAAGACTTCCCAACCCCCGGCCTGTGATCTTCCTGTTTTCGGTGTTATTGCATGTGTTTCATGAGTCTGAAGAGGACTTTATAGATTGGTATTGGACATATGGGCTAATAACAGATTTATGGAATTGGTCTGGACTGAGTTGGTATGCTTTCTTAATGTACAATTACCCTTTACATAAAACTCTTTCTTATACATATTGAGAGTCACTATGAATTTGTTTCTCTAGTCTACCTGGACTAACACAATTGGGTAAATCTGTAGCACAAGACCCTTTTAAAAGGTTAAAAAGCACCAATGTGACTTTAAGGACTAAGATGTCCCGGACCCAAGCTAGTCTTTTCAGTCACCGCATATACAGGTGGAAGTTGGACAGTGAATAAGAAGATTGAATAAGAATCAATATATTTGAATTATGGTGCTGGTGAAGAATATTGAAAGTGTCATGGACTGCCAAAAGAACAAACAAATCTATTTTGGAAGAAGTATGGCCAGAATTCTTAGAGAGGCAAGGAACATTTGTCTCAAGTACTTTGGACATCTTATCAGGAGAGAGCAGTCCTGGGAAAAGGACATCATGCTGGCTCAAGTGGATGGGGAGGGAAAAGAGGAAGGCCTTTGGCACGATGGAGTGGTGCACAAACATAAGGAACAATTGTGAGGAAGCTGCAGGAGCAGGTAGTGTTTCATCCGTTGAACATGGGGTTGTTATGTGTTTGAACTGACCCGTCAGCCCCAACCAACAGCAGGATGGCCGCATCAGGGTACCCTGGTGCTAAGGTGGTATTTTGGTTTTTCAAACAAATGGTTTAACACTTTGTTTGCCAACTTATGACTTATGGTTCCTGTTCACCTAAGCGTCTATTTAAAAAGCGCTTCTCGTTTTCGATACCTGAGAACCTTCCTTGCAGTTGGTATTATTCCTCAATAGAACTAACTTTCTCTCAGTTCGAACAGAGTGTGAGATTTCATTCTTTGGAGACTCTGAAGCTATCAGTGCAGGACACCGGGCTGTCGTCTTTCCTGGGTTCAGCCTTATATGGCAAGAGTGTGACCGGCATGATGGAGGAAGTGATGTGAAAGGGTTACCTGTCAATCAGGGAATTGGTGTGTAATCACTAACCTGAAAAAGTCTGGCAGTGGTAGTCGAAGCATGTTATTCAGAGATACAGAGTTAAATGTTAAAATAATTCGCTGAAAGAGACCAAAGTGGTTGATCTGAATAAGGGGAAATGACAGAGGAGGTGTGCTTTGGTTTAATTTTTGTTGTTGTTGCTTTTTCTTTGTAATAATCCTTATTTTAAATACATAAAGAGATTTTTAGAATCTCTTTCTCTCTACATATATATGTAATTGCCTCAGTTGTAATGTATGTATACATATATATTTCCTCAGTCCCTGAGGATCAGCTTTCATAAGACAATAGCCAAGGGAACTCTATGGATCAGTTCTGCTTTGATGCACATAGGTAGCCACGATTCAGAGTACACTTGACAGCAAGAACTTGGGTGTTTTAAATCCATCTAAACTGATAGCAGTACATCTATCTCTAATGCTATTGCTTTGCTAGCTATATGTATCTTTAGACATATAAGGGTGCTTCAAAACCCTTCATGGAAAAATTCCATTATCTTTCCCTTACATTTGTCCACGACTGTTTTAAAGCTCCCTTATGTAGGTGGATGTGTGTGTCTGTGTGTCAGCGTCTGCACACAGATAAGTCACAGGAGATTTGTCTGTCTCTGCCTGGGTTTTAGTTGAAGGGGAAAAAAAGTCTCCCTAAAACTAGTCACAATCGATCTGCCCTCAGAAATGTGCCTAAGAATTCTCATTGCTTATATAAGCCAAAAGACCTCAAGATGGATGAGTTAGACTCAATTCAGGCCTCACTGGTTTCTTACAGGTAAAACCCAGTCAAACATGGTAGGTGCCCTGGAGTTGGCTCCAACTCCCAGTGAGCCCATGTGTAACAACCAGACGCGGTCCGGTTCTGCATCAGCCTCACAGTCAGTGTTTGCTTGAGCCCATTGCTGCCGCCACTGTGCAACCCATCTTGCTGAGGCCCTCACGCTATTTCACTGTCCTCTACTTTCCCAAGCGGGAGGTCTGTCTCCTGATCACATGTCCAGGTACAGGAGGTGACATCTCATGACCCTCGCTTCTAGGGAGCATTCCGGGAATACTTCTTCCAAGACAAACTTGTGTGTTCTTCTGGTCATCCATGATGTTTTCAATATTTTTTGCTGGCACCATAATTCAAATGCACTGACTCTCCTTCAAACTCCTTATCCATTTTCCAAACTTCACATGCATATGATGCCATTGAAAGAAAATGCCATGGCTCTAATTTCCTGAAATATGAGCTACGGTTTCTAATTTTAAAAAGGTCCTCAGATGTAAGGTCTCTGAGATGCACATAAGTTTGGGAAATGTTGGTCCAAGATTTAAGAAGCAATATCTTGTTTCTTTTTATAATAACTCAACCTCTACCAAACCTAGTGCAGATACAACCAAATCAAATCAAATTAAGGGACTGAGTCAATTCTGACTCAGTGAGACCCAATAAGCAATGAAATTACTGTATATGAAAATATAAAATCAGCATGTTTAAGTACAAAGAAATAAGAGAATCAAAATAAGGTTCAAGAAAATATTTCAAATAATATTTAAAAAATAAGAAACTAATACTAATAAAATTATTATACTTAAAGTAAAAATTGAATTCATAAAATGAGCAGCATTTTAAACCTAACCGAATGGAGAATCAGTGAACTGGGTGATCACTAAGGATGTAGCAACGAGAGACAAACACATGAAAATGTAAATGATTGGTTAAGAAACAAGAAAAGTAGAATGAGAAGAACAATGTTATCTCATTGTAGTTCCAGAAGGAATCATGAAAGAAAATGTATAGATCATGAATAACAGAATTTTCCACAATTCGCAAAAGTCATAATTCTTTAAAATGAACACATCTGAGTAGTTTAGCCATCTCGTGTTGCTTTAGCAGAAATATCACAAGTACATAGTCTTAACAAACAAAAATTTATCCTTTCACAGTTCTGTTAGCTATCGCAGTTTAGGAAGTCCTGGTCCAGGAAACCAGCTGCAATGAAAAGCTTCCTTTGTCCACTCTGCTGAGGAAGTCCTGCTTTCCTTTCGGCAGCCGTAGGCCTGACACACCTTGCATACCGTGTGTATTTGGCGTCAGTCTCTCTGTGGGTCTAGGGCGTCCCCAGCACAAGGACCCTGAGTTTAAAGAACATTCTGTCCTCCAGCTCATTATTCTTTGTGGCAGTAAATCCATCCAATCTCTGTTCGTGTCTTTAATATGTTTTAGAACTCAAAGAGACTGACTCATGATACAATTAAATACTGAGATTATGTTCAACTTCATTGACGTAACTGCCACTAATCCTGCCTCATTAGAGCTATGGGGGACTTACAATGTACAGGGTCATTCCATCAGACCACAAAATAGAGGCTCCTCACGCAGGACCAAGAAGAATGGCCTAGTCAGACTGTCACCTATCTGGGAGGAACACAATTTCACCTATAACACCAAGCCCGATCATTTTTGTTTTAATTTCAACATCCTCCAAAGAAAAATAGATCACCTAGAAAAGAAACAAAACTGAGATTAACTAACCCAGTTAAACTCATTGCCATCAAGTTGCTGATGATGGGCCGGACCATGGAGAAGTGCCCCCCACCCCCCGGGAGTTTCTGAGACTGTAACTCTGTATGGGAGTAGAAAGCCTTCCTCCCTCAGAGCAACTTTTTTCTATCTTCCAGTGGATTCAAACTACAGACCTCTCAGATGGTAACCCAACAAGTAACCACTATGCCACCAGGACTCCTTATTTAGAATAATAGCAAATGTAAAAATGAGAATGCAGTGGAATAATGAACTCTTAACTGCTGAGATAAAGTAATTAACAAGGTAAGACGGTAGACCAGTAATGCTAATATTTTTAAATGAAGCTAAAATACACGTTTTGTAAAGAAATTAAACGTGACTAGATCCAACAGATCCTCATAAAATAAATCCCTTGATGCTGCAATGCTGAAAGAAGAAAAATGTTCTCAGAAAGGTCAGAAGACACGAAAGTAGTTAGCAACCTGTGGCTGAGCCTAGCAACTAATGACGGCACCAGGTGATAATAATGTGTATTTTCAGAGGGATTTTCTTCACAGATGTATCTAGTAGCACAGTACATTCTGTAAATAATTGTTAAACGAATGAAGATAAGTTTGAAATATTTACATAACATGTAACCAAAAGGGGGAAATCCTTGTGTTGGAGGAAAGAGATATTAATTTTAGCTTTTGATAAAAGTTTAAAGTTAACCTCTAAAATAATGGAAATATCCTTGTGACTTAATTGTGATATAATAAATATATGTTATTTAAAATGTTTAATAAATAAATAAATGGAGTATGTAGATTTCAAATGAGGGTATGAGAAAAAAACTGAGTTAAAACATAGTCAATGGATGAGCCAGCCAGGGTGCAGTATAGCACCGATGAAACACACAACATCCCTCTAAGTCATGACCCCAGTTCTATTTTACAAATCTGGCTAGACCAGAGAATGTATACTGGTACAGATAAGAGCTCTTGACACACAGAATCCAGGACAGATAAACCCTTTAGGACCAATAATGAGAGTAGCAATACCATGGAGATGAGGGGAGGAGGGGGTGAAAGGGGAACCGATCACAATGATGGACATACACCCCCCCAGGGGGATGAACAATAGAAATGTGGGTGAAGGGAGACAGCAGATGATATAAAATATGAAAATTAAAATAATTTATAAATTATCAAGGGTTTATGAGCATGGGAGGGGAGAGAGGGGAAAAAGAGGAGCTCAATTAGAAAGAAAATGTTTTGGAAATGATGATGGCAACATATATACAAATGTGCTTGATGCAATTGATGTATGGATTGTTATAAGAGCTGTAAGAGCCCCAAATAAAATGATTTATTAAAATTAAAAATATACAACAAAATAAAACATGGTCAATAAAAAAATTTCAAAGGGGGTTGGGAGAGAAAAACTAATAGAAAAGGTTGGACATACAGAAAACACAAAATTAAGATGACAAATAAATTCACTTGCATCAGTAGTCATAATATAAATGAATGAGAAAGCTTACCAACTAAAGAACAGAGATTATACTAATGGATTTCAGAAAGATCAGTTTTATGTTGTTTAAAAAGATACATCTTCAATATATGGATATAGAAACATTAAAAAAATCTGAGGAAAGATGTTTCAGGAAAATACTAATAGAAAAATCATTGATTGATAAGATTTAATTCACCATGGAAAATATATTAATGTTCATTTCCATGCCTTATGATATAGTTTCAAATACACAAAACAAAAACTTATAAAATACAAAACTTATCAAAGAAATAGCAAAATCACCTTAGCAGATATTAACAAGGAGTGGAATATTTTATTGACATAATTAACAAGTTTATTCTAGTTATTAGATACAGAATTCTGAAACAAGTAACTGGCAAATGAACATTGTGCTGAAACACATATGAATATGCATGAATTGAAGGCAAACAAGTGGCTATCTAGCTCTGAAGCAACAAAGCCCACAGAGAAGACGCACACAAGCCTAAGTGAACACGAAATGTTGAAGGGATCAGGTAGCAGACACCAAAGAACAAAAACCATCATTGTGTGATCACCTTCCTCACATAAACGCTGAAGACGAATGTGTGCATAAGTAAGTGTGGTGTAGAAGGCTGATGGTGCCGGCTATTGAGAGATATAGCATCTGGGGACTTAAAGGCTTGAAAGTGAACACGCGGCCATCTAGCCCAGAAGCATCAAAGCCCACATGGAAGCAGCACACCAACATGTGTGATCATGAAGGGCCTAGGGGACCAGGTTTCAAACAACAGAGGCGGGGGTGGGGGTGGGGGGAATCATATCACTGTGAATGAAGGAAGTGCGTGATGGGAACCCAATCCCCATCTGCAGACAGCTGGACATCCCTTACAGAGGGGTCGTGGGAAGGAGATGAGTCACTCAGGGTTCAGTGTAGCAACAATGAAACTCAAAACCTTCCTCTAGTTCTTGAACGCTTCCTCCCCCCGAATTATCATGATCCAAATTCTAACTTGCGGACCTGGTTAGACCAGAGGATGCACAGCGGTGCACTAGGGATCTGAAAACACAGGGAATCTAGGACGGATGAACCCCTCAGGACCAGCGGTGAGAGTGGCGACACCCGGAGGGAAGGGGGTGGAGAAAGGGGGAACCGATCTCAGAGATCTATGTGTAACCTCCTCTCTGGGGGATGGGCAACAGGAAAGTGGGTGAGGGGAGACACCAGGCAATGTAAGATAGGATAGAGCAATAATTTATAAGTTTTAAGGGTATGTGAGGGAGGGGGGAGCAGGGAGGGAGGGGGAAAGGAAAATGGAAAATGAGCTGATTCCAGGAACCTAAGTGGAAGGCGAATTTTGAGAATGACAAGGGCAACGAATGTATAAGGGTGCTTTACTCAATTGATGTATGTATGTATTGTTATAAGAGTTGTATGAGCCCCAATAAAAATGATTTATAAAAAAGAATATGCATGAAAATTAAATATATATGGTGTCATTAAGTAACTTTTTACAAGTAAAAAGTTATTATCTCACAAAAACTATTCTCTAATCAAAATGGAATTAAGTTTATAAAATAAAGCTTTAAAACACACTTCTAAAAATTCCATCAGTAACAGATTAAATCTACATAAAAGCTGGAAAATACTTAAACCCAATGATAAAATTGTACTTATCAACATGTATGTGAGGCCACGAAAGTAACTGCTCCTAGGGGATTTTGTAGAATGAATGAATATTTTAGATAATGATAAAGATTAAAAACTACTGTGATAAATATCTTAAGAAATCACAAAATGTACAATGGAACACACACATAAAGCCGAGCCATTACTTTTATTAACTGACATCTTTGACTAATTGATTTAAAAATAAAATAACTAATATTTTGGGTTAAAAATCACCCATAACTGTAGATAGAGGATATTTTCAAAAATTAAGAGAATTGCACGGCTTTTGAGTTTATCATTTAGATGAAAGGAAAATATTACATACCGAAGAAATAGAGATTCTGAATATTCCTGTAACTCTATGAACTGAATGAGACATTCAAAATGTACCCCCACACATGTATAGCCCCCCTCACCCCCTGCTCAGACATACTCCTCCATACCAGTGACGGGAACGACTGCTCCAGTTCTAGGAAAATACTTGCCGATCACAGAAAGACAAGATAAGAAAGGCAGCCTGCTTACTTTACCAGGCTAAAATAACTAAAGCAGAAGTGCACAGGGACAGTAAGAGAGAGAAAAGCCAGTAACAAATAGATACCTTGTTCTCAACAAAATACTAGCAAACCAAATTCATCATAAACTAGATACCTGATTGTTTATTTGTATTTTTCTCTTAAGCACACATGCATATACACACACATCTGAAATGAATTGTGTTTCCCCAAATATACTTGAAGTCCGGAATCCTGGCCCTGTAAGTATGACCTTATGTGGAACTAGGCTCTCTGAAAATGTTATCAGTCAACATGAGATCATACTGGAATAGAAATTTGAAGACTCATTGCCACAGAGTCAATTCTGACTCATAATAAGACAGGGTAGAACTGCCCCTGTGGGTTTCCAAGACTGTAACACTGTACAGCAGTAGAAAGCCTCAACTTGCTCTCAGGGAACAGCTGGTGAGTTAGAACCGTTGACCTTGTGGTGAGCAGCCCAACTTGTAACCTAGCAGGGCTCCTGCTGGATAGTGTGGGTCCCAATCCAATTGAAACACTGTCCTTTTAAACGGGAAGAGACAGAGAAATGACAGGAAGGATACCCGTTGAAGGAATTTTGCTGCTGCTGTAAGTCAAGGAAAGCCTGAGCTTGGAGAAGCTCAAGACAAGGAAGGATCTTTCCCTGGAGTCTTTTAAGGAGTTTTTCCAGTCTCTGTAAGAAAAAGTTGACCCTTTGCTAACCTAACTGGAAGGGTAGTGGTGGTCCAGTAACTAAGTTCCTGGCTGACATGAAAGAGGTCCATGGCTTGACCCCATCAGTGGCTTGACTGGCAGAAGCTGTGGCAGTCTCATTTCATAAAGATTACCCCAAACCCTGACCCCAATACTAATGGAGTCTATTCTAACTCCAAGGGACCCTAAAGCAAGTCTTTACTGATGCAGACTGCCTCAACTTTCTTCCACAGAGAAGCTGGTGGGTTTGAATTGCCCACCTTTGGGTGAGCACCATGGCCCTGGGCACCATGATCCCATCTGTAAAGATGAGCTAAAACCAAAGCCACTGGCATCGAGTCCATTCTAACTCCATAGGACACTATGGGCTTCTGAAACTGTACCTCTTTACTCCCACATATAATGCCTTTTTCCGGCAGCACTGCTGGTGGTTCCGAACTACTCACTTTGTAAGCTACCAGCTCAAGGCATAACCCACTACACCATCTTTTCACCTAGCTCTCCTGAAGGAGCAGTCTTGCTCTTATGCATCACTATGATCACTCTGCCAATACTCTCATCTGATTTCTTCTTTACCAGCTCACATTAAAGTCTCAGCAACTTTTTGAAAGTCAAGCTCAGTGTGATTTTTCAGCTTTCACCTTAATAGGCACCTGCTGTACTTGACACGGATGATCTTGCCCTCCGTCGTGGATCTCAGGTCCTTCTCACATCCCCGTTCCTTTTCCGCCTTCATAGGCTCTGCCCTGTCACCCTTGTCATGAGCCAGATGACTGAACACATGTGGGTGTGCTTTGAAATGCTCTATTCTCATCCTTTCATCCTTTTGCCTGTCCTTGTTCTAAGATCAACACTATCCGTCTGGCTAGGTCGTTAGAGCATGTTATGATATCTGATCGTTAAGGAGCTCCAACTTGGTTTTTCTCTGAGATGTCTTGGCTCTTATTGGCCTGTTTAATTACTTTTATTGTTGTTGTGGACATCGTTTTGTTTACTATCTTTGTTTTCTTACATTGGCCTCCAAAAAATTATTTTTAATTTAAAAAATTCTAAAAGGCGTGCCAAGCTACCCTCCTGATTCTGACCCTTTAAGCTTTCCCTTGGGGAACAGCTCTCTCTGAAGCCTTCCTGTCGTCCCCACCACCGGCTGCTCAGGTTTTATCTCCTAGATCTTGTCCTCTTCAGTGCTCGCTTTTCTTCACACTTGCTTTTTAACTAATAATACCACAGAGATGCCAGCTAGCCCGCTCTGACTCATGGCGACCCCATGGGTATCAGGGTAGAACTGTGCTCCCTCCAGATTCAGTGGTGGATGTTTCAGGAGTAGATCGCCAGGCCTTTCTTCCAAGGTGTCTCTGAGTGGACTCTGACATCCAACTTTTCAGTGAGCAGGTGAAGTCTCTCTCCCACCTGGAGACCTATGATTCATGTACTAGCATAAGTTTATTCCGTTTTCCTCACAATCCTTAAGTATTTGATATTATCATCCCATATAACAGATGAGGAAACTCAGATATAAAATCGAATCATAATAATACACTCCCATACATGCCTGAGCTCACACAGCTAGTGTGCTTTGAAGGTGGAACTCAAATCTAGGTCTGTCTGCATCCAAAGCCTTATTATTCTATTTTCCACTACTTAATTCTCTTCTAACGATACCATCCCACATCATGGAATTGAAATTGAATGTATGATAGCTTTAACATTTATTTTTAATACCTAATGGATGATTAACTTTATATAAAAGTTTACTATCTGTAAGTTGAAGATATGGCGCTCTGGTAGTGTCCTGGCTGCACCTTCGGCTGTGATCCGCAGGGTCTGCAGTCCAACCCACCAGCAGCTCCAAGGGAGAAAGATGAGACTTTCTGAGGTAGTTGGTTTATTGTGTCAACCAGGCCGATAAATACATGTGGGGTTAATTGAAGGGCGGTGGGATAAATGGCTTGGTGAGCCTCGCCTTTTTAGTTCTCGGGTCTCTTGTTTTCTGATGGTCAGACCAGGGTCAAGTTGCCTTAAGCAATTCCCTGCTTTAGCTGGCAAGGCTCACTTCCTGGGAGACATCCCTGAGGAGAAGCCACATGGACCTACCTGGATGCCACCCTGGGTGCTGGAGCTGCCAGCGCTGCCAGCGTTGAGATGCTTACACATTCACTGACTCTGCTTTCCTCCTGCAGTCGGCATCATTGTGTGTGTTTTGTGAGATGGAGGAGGACTTTGTGGATTGGTGTTGGACATATGGGTTAATGTTGGACTTGTAGGCTTGGGCAGCACTGGGTTGGGATGTTTTCTTGATGTGTACTTACACTTTATATAAAACTCTCTCATACATGAGTTTTTGTGGATTTGTTTCTCTAAAGTACCTAGACTAACACACTTTCTAAGTCCTGTAAACAGTCATGGTCTCGGAAACACTCGGGGGGTTGCCACGAGTCAGCATTGATAGGATGGCAGTGGGTGGGTGAGTGATAAGTTCAAGGTGAAAGGCCTAATTCTTTTCAAGAGCACATTTAGATTTTGTCATGCTAAATAAAAATTTTTTGCCTGTGCTTTAATTATCTATGGCTGAATAACAAATAACCCCAGAACTTATTGGCAGAAAACATTTATTTCATTCTATCCATGAATTCTCTGGGTCAGGAGCTTAAGCCAGGCCACAGAAAGGCTTGTCTCTGCCTATCATGCCAGTGGAGGCCAAGGGGCTGAGCTGGGAAACCTGTAATGGCTGGAGGTGGCTTACATGACAGAGAGGTAGAACCATCTCACAGCTCCCTCATCTACACGCCGGCACCAGAGCTGGACAGGAGCCTGTTGGCATAGTAGATCACCTGTTGGGTTGCAAATCACAAGGTCAGCAGTTCAAAACCACTAGCAGCTCCTCGGGAGATAGACGAGCCTTTCTATTTCCATCCAGTTAGTCTCAGAAACACACAGGGATAGCTCTACCCTGTCCCAGAGTGCCACTGTGAATCAGAATCGACACGATGGCAGAGGGTATGGTTTGGGAAGCCAGAATTGGGCTGCCTGAAAAGCCAGGCTCAGCTAAGGTCTCACAGTGGCACAGTGTGGTGCGTGGCAGCTGGGTTCCTGGAGAGAGCACCCTGGAAATGGAGTGTCAGAAGAGCTGGCCTTCGAGGGAAGCCCGAGGGAGCTGGACGCTTTTTCAGACAGAGCCCCATAGGTCACAGAGCAGCGTTCCCTCCGACTTTGTTGAAGGAGGCCGCACAGGTGACAGGGAAGGAGACACTGAGCCTGCCTCTGTTTGGGGCCAAATTTTCAAATCAGCAAAGCCTGCCAAGCCATCAGGACTGCATCATGGTTTTGACATGGGCACGCCTGTTTCTGCACCGTGAGTCGTGACGCTGTCACAGCAGCCACTCCAGAGTGTGGCCAGCCAGAGTTCCCAGCACCCCTCCCGCCTGGTGCCACTAACACAGAAGGGGGTGACTTTAGCCAGCACCTTTCACACAGTGGAGGGGCTCAGAGTACAAATTCAGAGAGCTAGTTCAAAGGGCAGGCTTTCTCCCTCCTTGAGCTCAGGAGAAAGTCCTGTGTGCTCTGAGCTTCTACTCCGGGACAATCTTGGTGTGGTTTTGTGTCTCTCTGGCCCCCATCCCTGCTTTCCCTGTTGCTGCTGGTCTAATCTGATCCTTCTATATCCCAAAAGAGACGTGACACCTGTCCCATTAATATAACAAAGAAGCCTGTTCCAAAATAGGGCTATAACCACAAGTATGAGTGTAGGAAACAGAAATATTTCTCCCAAGTCGTCTCCCCCAAATAGATGTTAGACTTAGGACACTGCTTGCAGCTAATGGTAAACGATTGTCAAGTTACCTCCCTGAAGGCAGTCAGCTGCCAGACTACTGTCTGCACCCACCACAGGTAGGGCCCACTCCCTGCTGCTAGGGACAATGGGCTACTTCTCACTAAAGGCTTGGTTCCTGTAGGTGGGGTTTGCACCCTACTGATAATGGTTTCTATAGTGAGCCAGAGAACAGGTCAAACTGGCTCAGTGACATCCAAAATTAAGCTGCCTCCCTGAATTTAGGATCCACCCATCTTGTCACATGTGTACCCCCATTACCTCCCCTTCCTATTATGTGAATACCCCTAGATCACCCCCTTCCATTACTGTACTACCTATAGCACAACCCCTTCCTGTGACGTGTGTCTTCACCTGTAATTAGGGGGCTTGCATGTCCCCAGAGAATATAAAGCCTTGGTTGGCAATAAATCTCTCTCTCTCTCTTTCCACATGGACCACCAAGTGAGGCTGAGGTGAGCGTGCTACTATGAAACGTGTCTGACTCCATTATTTCACTCTCTTCTATCTCTCATGCTCTCTATGACTTTACTATAATCTTTACTTATTATTGCTGTACAATTGCGCCTACTAGACCCGTGATGATGTGTTAGGGACTGGCTTACCCTGACATATGAGAAAGGATGAAAAGCCAAACTACTGGCATCGAGTGGATTCCCATGCATAGCACCCCTGTCAGACAGAGTGGGTCTGCTCCCTTGAGGTTTCTGAGACTGGAACTCTTTCTGGGAGCAGGCAGCCTCATCTTTCTCCCATGGAGCCATCCATAAACTTGAACAGCCTACCTTGTGGTTAGCAGCCCAACACTTAACCCACTGCACCACCAGGTCCATTGTAGGAATTTACAACACATATTTGGGGTGGGGGAGTGGTATAAAATTCAATCCATAACCCTTCCCATCTGGAGGAACTGAGGCTGGTAAAGTCACCACTCAACCATCTAGCTCTAAAAACTGTCCCCATTCCCTCTATGGTGTTGTCCCAATGTCATGCCTGCCTCATGAGGAGGACTGATCTCATGTCATACTAAAGAGATGTGACAAGAAGTGCTTGCCTGGCATAAGAAATTTCCTTTTTAAATTATGGTAATATGTAATATATGGGGAGATATTTAAATGAAGATAAGTGTGCATTTTAATATTTCATTTGAATAGTAATAGGGTACATTTAGCGAGTACTTAACTTATCATTTGTCAGTGCTGAGCTCAGCACTTGTTTGATCTTTCAGCACTCAATGACCTTGCTGCTCAAAGGCTGTCCAGGGCCAGCAGCATCAGCATCACCCAAGAGGGGGGTTCAAAGTGTGGCCCCTTGGACCCCAGCCCAGACCTGCTAAATCAAAACCTACATTTCAACAAGATCCCACCAGCCAATTCCTGTGCATAATGAAGCCCTGATTTATGAAGCAGGGCGGTGTAGTGATCTACATGGCACTGGCTAGGAGATTCTGAATGACCGAGTGAGAAGTTTATAGAAAGGATACTTTGTGAGTGAACATAGCCCACTTCCAACAGACCTAAGCTTGGAAGAAATACACCACAGTGCCATTGTATCAGCAAGGTGGTTTGTTTTGTTTTGCTGTATGAACAACTATGATGTGTTTACAGGAAGATTTTTAAATGCTTCGGTAATTCTGAAAACGAGGCTTTGGAACAGGTTCCCCATCTCCAGCTACATGGCTACATGGCTTCTTCCCATTACAAATCTTCTCTCTCTCTCTCTCCCTCCCTCCCTCTGCCCCCTTCCTCTCTCCCTCCTCTCTTTCCAGCTAGACTGTGAGCTCACTGAGAGGAGGTATTAGGTAGCCTAGCTCAGGGACTGGGGTGTCCATTCCGCATGCCCAGAGGTCGGAGCTACGGAACCAAAGGAGTGGCACACTGCACATGCTCAGAGGTTCAGGTTTCCCGCCAGGTACACCTGGGTGGGTACTGCACCTGGATTGGCCCACCTAGGCCAGGTGAATTCAATTCAGCCAATGGGGTTGACCAGGATCCTCCACCAGGCCTCCCCGCAGAATAATTGAAAAGGCCCAGAGTCGACCATGTGACTTTCTGAGCAGCTTCTAAGGAAGGCTGCAAATTAGTGAGGAGCCCTGTGGGCGCCTGTGTAAACCTGAAACTTCTTCTAACACTCATAAAACTCACTTGGATCACAAACCAGGATTCGGCATGAATCCTTTCTCCCGCAGAGGCTAGGACTGAGGTGGGTCTTTCCCGAGAGGTCTAACAGAGGCACTATCATCCTCTGTTTGATTTCACGTGCGTAGATGTCAACATTGAACCTGCCACACAAAAGACTCTGCACCTCCCGTGCTCATTAGTGAACAACAGGCCCATTGGTTCCGGTGGATGGTAAGGATTGGGGACTGCACGGTTACCTAGGAGCAAGATGATTTTGCAAGGTCAAGACCATGCAGAGTGCTCTCTAGGTTATGCAAGGATTTCCAAAAATGAACCAGCGTCTTATCTCTACACCCAGACAGCCCCGGCCCGACTCTGTCCTCCTTCCCAGAATTGAGACTTCCTGGTTGAGGGTCGCCTTTGTCTGCTGGGAGCGGAGCTCCTTTGTGTCTATAATTAACCTCTGCTAGATTTACACGGAAGGGAAAGGACCTACAAAATGCAGGGACGTTTGATCATAATCCCCAGATTTCTGTGGTGCCTCCGATTGTAAATAAAAGGGCCGCTAATGATAAGGTCGGTGATTGAGATTCATCATCAGTCGTTCCTCCAGATAGAAACGAAGCTGTCTGCTCCCAGAGAGATCGATAGCCCCAGAAACCATCTGGGACATAGCTGTGTCAACTTGAGGACAATGTGTGGATGTCAGTCTCAAGTTCTTTGTTCTAAATCTCATCTCTTCTTTTTGAGAAGTCTCTGGAGAGTGCAAGGTCTCCTTTTACTGTCAAGGCTTCTCTGGAGGATGCATTCGAGGGTCAACCTAAACAGTCCTGGAACATACTCTCATTGTCATCGAGTTGGTTCCGACCTCTGGCGACTTTTATAGGGACAGGACAGGGGAGAACGGCCCCTGCAGGTTTCTAGACTTAAAAACTGCTGGCTGCTATGAGACTAGAAGACCTGACATGTGCCGAGATGTCACGCGTGAATGGTTTGGTTGAAGATTTTACAGTAGAATTTTTATCAGAAGGGATTCTCAGGGAATCCAGATTTCTCGAGTCCTTGAGGCCGGATGAACCCTTGAGTCTATTGTTGAGAGAACATCTTTACATCTTAAAAAAAAAAAGGTCAACCTCATACTGGTGCTGAAGTTCCCTGCAGAGTCAGGTCCGATCAGTCTTCGCACAGGGATCTGCTTTCTGGATGGAAGAGCCACCAGGTATTGGACTGGTTCTCCAAGAGCAGCTGCGGTGCCAGGTAAGCAGAGTTGCCCAGGCCCCTCCTTGATGGTACTCAGGCAAAACCAGCAGCTCCTGTTCCCTGGGGGCCTTGATCTGGTAGTTCCCCACCCCCTGCCCTTTGCTCATCTTGAAGTACCCCAACAACCTTATCCTCAAGCACACATTCTTCCAGCCCTTGGCAGCAGGAGTGGTCAGTGTTCTGTTCCAAGGCCTCTTGTTCCCACCCGTCAGCGGGTGGCCTGCATACCACCCTCCCCTGCAGCCCACAGCACTATTATTAGGTGGTAGTGTTCCAAACCAAAACTGAAATCCCAGGCGGCCCTTTGATCCCAGGAGCGGAGGAGAGCATGGCCGGAAGGGACAGGCCTGCCTGAGGTTAGACAGTCCCAGTCTCTTTCCTCTGGGCTCCGGAGGACAGCAAGCCAGCAGGAAAGGGCAGCGCTATTCTGAGCCAAGGTGTGGGAGCCTGGCAGGCACTGCAGGCGCTGCCCCAGGGGTCAGAGACAGGAACCGACCACCCACTCTGGTTGCTTCCCCCTCTCGCTTGGCTGCCCCTCACACAAGGAAATGACCACCATACTCCTCCAGCCATGGCCGCTTGTGGCTCAGACATGGGGCCACCCCCTCAGTCTCCCAGTAGCAAGCACCGGCTCAGCCTCTCTCTTTTCAAAAGCTTTGTTGTGGTGAAAAGATATATCATGAAGCAGTCACTGTTTTAACTACTTCTGCACTCCCATTCAGCGACACTGATTACATTCCTGGTGTCCCTGACCAAATCCTTTCCCGGCTCAGCACCCAGTTCCCATGCTTCATCGGGCTGTGGCAGCCTCGGGCCCTTGGGTCCCTATGAGGGAGTTGCGCTCCCCCATTGCCTGGGGGCACGGCAGTAGCAATGTGTTTGCCTCATTTGGGCATTGGGGGAGTTTTGTTTTGGTTGTTCTCACCTTGGGGTGGCTGTGAAGAGTGTGGGGAGTGACTGTTGGCATCTGCCTCCCTCTTGCGTGTCAGTCCATGCCTAAATGAGAGCGGGGGCGGGCGGGGGGTGGGGAGGGGGAGAGCTTAGCAATGACCTCAGTTTTGTCTTAGAGCCCTGTTCTAGGCTTAGAGATCCCAGGATCGAGCCCCAGAGAGGGGACATGGTTTGTTCCGCTCCCCGTAGCTACTCAGGGTCCCCCTTAGAATTCTGAGCCATGCTGCGTGGGGTCATAGGCTGTGGGGGTTGTGGAGACTGAGCTTAGGTTTCCAAACAGCAGTCACCAGATAGAGGCTGACTGTGATGCATTTCCACAAGTCTCAGTGAAATGAGGAGAAATAGAACAAGACTGCTCGCTGGGCCTTTTCTGTCAGCTGTGGTTGAGGCGAGCCTGGTCCACAGCACACTTGAGGGATTCGGGTGTTGCCTGGTCCTGCACGGCCCCTGTGAGCATTGTGGATCAGACTACTCGACCTACAGGGTTTTGAATGGCTGCTTTCAAAAGTAGATCACCGGGCCTTTCATCCTGGTCTGCGTTCGTGTGGAAGCTCTGCTACACTCTGCTCTGGATCACAGCAACACCGTCAAGGTGGCAGCGACAGTGAGCTGCATTGACAGGAATCCAACCAGAGTTTGTGTTCTTCTGAGTTGGCAATTACAAACTCACTTTGCTCTTGGGGGATGCCTACAATAGACACTCATCCTATGTTAGCCGTTGGAAATATGTTTTGGAGGCCAGGGTGACTGGTCAGATAGAGACTCTAGAACTCAGGACACTCGAGCCCTGAGCCTCCCTGCAGGTCTGGAACTGACTCACCTCCTGGCTCAATTGTCAGCCAAACAATCGACAGGTCTCTCAGGGCAACAAGAGCGTTAACGTGGTACACACACCTTAGAATAACCACAAGGGCAGTATTTATCCAAGGAGAACATTCAGATGGGTTAGGAGAGAAGGAGGGATAGAAATAGGAAAACACGGGGAGGAAAAGTAAAGAAACAAATCTGTTTAACTCATGTCTGAGCCCTGATGGCAGGCAGAGTGGGTTAACCATTGGGCTCTTAACCGTCAGGTTGGTAGGCGCCCCACCTGGGGGCTGGGGGTGAAGAAAGACGAGGCTGTCTGCTCTCATAATCCTTGGGAGCCCTCTGGGGTAGTTCTACTCTGTCTTACAGGATAACTGTCCGTCCGTTTGATTTGTTGTTGTTTAAGATATAAAATACAGTTAAAATATGTTTTAAAATAGCATAACAATACTCAAAAGAAAATAAAGACACAGGCCAGCCACACAATCATTATATGGCCAGAATGTCTATGATTGGCTGGAACTAAACCAGCGTACAGAATAATCTTATTCTCCATCCACGGAGCTTCCAGTCCAATGGGAAAGACAGACAGCCAACAAGTAGATATGTAACTGTAAAAAGTGAGACGAGCCACGCGTAGGGTCTAAACGGGCCGTATGAGACAATGAAAGGCACTAATGTGTGTGTTTGGGCGGGGGCGGGGGGCATTTATTTTCCACTGTGTGGGCAGGGAAGACCAGCTGACCAGAGGAAGCCAGTTCATCAAAAGCAGGCTGGGGTGTGAGCAGTGCAGGTCAAAGGAAGCCTTGGAGGAAGACTTGAGGCGTCACAGAGCGTGGCGTGTCTGAGGACCTCGATGCAGCCAGCATACCTGCAGAGAGTGGGCGAGGGACTGAGTCTAAGAGAAGAGGCTGCAGGGGGGACAGAGCCCCATTCCTTCTGAGGCGTGTAGGCCATGCTGAAGAGTTTGGATTTTATGTGAGAGCAAAGACTAGTCACGGAAGGCTTTTAGCCAGAGAATGAGTTGGTCTTGTTTTCATGTAAATACATTGCGTGGTCTGTTGTGTGAAGGATGAGTAAGTAAGAGCCTCTCACAAATGTTTGCAGGGACCAGATGAGAGACCATGCTATTCCAGGGGAAGAGAGGTAGCAGTGGGGAGGCAGGAGCGTGGTAGATTCCATACCCATCTAAGCTGTCGTAAACACGTTATGTTCGATTTGTTAAGCAAACCCGCACACACAGACACACACACACTGAGTCAGGTCATCTGGCAAGTACAACAAAGTCATCTGCTTGAACACAGATATTTGGCCAGGAACACCGAGGACACGCCAGGCCCTTCCCACTGCCTCTCCACCTCTAATCCTCTGGCTTCACCGAGGGGCCTCCTCAGGATCGCTCTAATTATTCCTGTAGGTCAATACACCCATTCTCACAGGCACCTCCCAGGCCTTGTCCCCCGCCCCCCAGATCATCTTCTCAAAGCTCCCCCTTTGAGCTAGTGCCCATTTCTCGAGCAAGCATGTGGGGCGCAGCTGCCTGGCTACTTTGACACAGCCTTCACCCCCTCCTCCAGCTGCAGCTGCAGAGGCGGGGACGCTTGCGGGGCGCTAAGGAAGACCTGAAGTCTGCCCAAGATGAGAGCTGGGTAGAGCGTCAGGGGCACCACCCTGACTCTTCTGAGACGGGCTTCCAGGGTCGCCAGTGGGGTTCCAACTGTCCTCTGTGTCTTCCTCCGATCCCTGCCAGACCAGATGTGTCTCCCAGCTGTGCCCCAGCTGCACCCTCCACCCCAGAGGAAGCGGGAGTTTGGAGGGTAAAGAAGTGAAGGGGACGTGAGAGGGCTCCTCCCTGGTTCTAGAAGGTTCACTGTGGGGCGAGGAGTTTGAGACGTCCTTCCCACGATGTGGGAGAATGGTCTGGCACTCAAGGGCCCTATGAGCCTCAGAGCTGTGCTGGCACGAGGGAAAAAGACAAAATAGTTGAAAGCCCAATGGCCTGGAGCTTCCACTCTGTCTCGACCAAATGTTTCCCAGACTGACAAACTTCATCCTTCCTGCCGACTCTCTCCCGGCTTTTTTCCCTCCCTTTCCCTGCAGACGCTTGCACCCTGAGTATCCAACCCCTGGGTCACCGTGAGTCTCATAACGTATCATCCAGTTGACACCGAATCCTGCCCAAAGGAAGAGAACTGCGTTCTCATCCAACAATGATGTGATCGGCAGCGCCCCTCCCCCGCCTGAGCCCCGAGGCTTGGTGCAGCCCAGACATATGGATCTTTTTAGAGTCTTATGTAATCTGGCAGCCCTGTTTCACACCCTCCAGCCTGAGCCCTGATGCTCTGACGCTGCTCTGCTGGGCCTGCGACCCGGGCAGGGACTGAGTGCGTCTCTCTCTCCCCTCCCCTCCCCTCCCCTCCCCTCCCCTCCCCTCTCCTCTCCTCTCCTCTCCTCTCCTCTCCTCTCCTCTCCTCTCCTTGTCCTTCTCCTGGCAACTGTGTACTCAGTGTGGAAAACAAAAATTAGAGTTACTTTCCCAGCCCATCTTTGACAGAAAACAAGGAGGGGAAACAACGAGAGAGGGAGAGAGAACACAGAACGACATTGTCAATATTCTGGTCCGTTTTCCAAAACAAAGACGAGGAGCCCATCAGACAAGAGCACACCCTGTTTTGTTCCAGCTCTTTCTCCTCTTGCCTAGCGCCAGCCTCTCCTGGTTGTTAGCTGTCACTCAGATGGCCCTAACTCACTGCGATGCCATGCACGACCCTGAGGAAAACACAAGGTTTTCGCTGGCTGGTTTTAGGAAGTAGCTCACCGGGAAGATCCCCCCAGGCCATCTTAGTCTGGAAGCTCTGTTGAAAGGGGCTTAGCATCATAGCAGGCCCCACTGGCCGAGGGTGGCTGTGTATGAAGTGCATGGAGCAGGAGACCAATGCAGGTGCTCCCCTTGGAAGGCAAGACGTCCAGTGCTGACCCACCAGGACAAGCCCTCCTCTTTCTCGGAGTCCAGTGGCATGGTGCTCCTCGCCCTGAGCAGTTCTCAGCCTGCACATTTGACACCACAACCTGAGCGCGGCCGCTCATCAATCAATCCCTGTCTGCTCAGGGATCTGACTACACCACTGTGCAGAACCACGATGGCGAATGACGGGTTCATGCATGTCTCATTTCCGCCCCAGCAGACAGGTGAGGCTGCTGTGTACGAGAGGTAAGGGGACTTTCCTGCTGTCCCTGGAAGAAGGAACAACTGTTCTCCTAGAAGACCAGCAGCCAGAACTGCCCAGAAAAGCGTTGGGGCGCGAAGATGCCTTACTCTCCCAGCAGGAAGCCTCTGGTATCACCCCCCACCCCCACCCCCGGCAAATCAGGAGTCTCCAAAGCTTGAGCCAAAGAGTGGGACCATCTTGGACAAAGATGCTAAACTAGGAGGGATCCCACAAATTCATAAGAATCAGGCTATTGCCTTGTTCTGCCGCTAAACTGGCTTCTTCTAGGCCTTTGGTCCACCTCAGAAGACCGGAAGTAGCAGAAGTGAAGAAGGCTTTGTGCTTTACTTCCAGGGTCTGGCCTGGACCAGCCACCCTGTTTGATGTTTTACTGTTTAGCCCGAGAAAAGGCCTCTGTCTAAAGCCCAGGAGCCCAGTTTGCTGCAGATGTTTCCTTTCCAGCCACACTTTCCTGCCCCAAGTTAAAAATAGCTACCGTCCTTGCTTGCACAAAATACATGTCAGTAAAGCTCTCCATTTGGGTTCACAGATGCAAAGGCTGATAGGTCACTGGAGCTAACAGACTCTTGGACCACAAACTAGACAAAGTATTGGTTTCAAGAAGGCCCAGCTCCTTGGGAGATTTGCTTCCCTAGACCTCTCAGTAGCCCCAGAAAGGAGCGTTTCCAGGTGAGGAAGGACAGTCTGCCAAGTCATTCCACTTTATTTCCCAGAATAACTCCTTCCCCTTAGAGTTCCCTCGAATTAATTATCACCCCCATAACTGCCGGACCTCCCTTTGAAACTCTAGCTTCATGGGAACAGAAGTGCTCTCTGGGAGCCCTCCTGAGCAAGGCTGAGACAGGCCTGCACAGCCAGAAAGATGTACTGAATGCCTAGGAAAGGCAGAAGGGAAATGAGCGGACACAGTACCAGAAGTACAGGCACACTCACACGTCCAAACAATGGATCTCGGACCCTCCCCTGGGGCAGCTGCTTCCCAGGACATAAAGACTCTTGACCCAAGTTGCCCTCATCCCTGACTTAGCTACCGTTAAGCAAACTATTTTCTGCTCCCCCACACAGCCCAGGACCCAGCATATCCAGAAACAAAAAGAACTGGAGTTATCATGAGAAGAATGATTAGGTATATGGGAATATTATTAGAATAATAATAGAATATAATTATTGATCATAATATATAATAAGACTACATCTTTTTCCTTTTTGAAATTGAAACAGTTTTATCACCTCTCCTTTTCATTTCATTCTTTTATTGCCCATGCTTGTTGTCAAAGTAAAGAAGTCAGAGTCACCCATGCCTCTGCCTCCAGAGGTAATCAGTCATCAGGCAGGTGGGTGCCATACAATTCACGCTACAAGCTACCCTTTCCCCACTCCCACCCTAAAATAGCACGCTGGGTTGTGCCCTGCTCCCCCAGCCCCATTCACGTGTCAACAGCTCTGAATAGGTGCAGAAATGCACCCAAAAGATAGACCGTGGACTACGTACAAGTGTAGTTGAAATATCACTTCTCTCCCACTCATCAATGTATCTGTTTGGAGACACACGGGGATGGCTGCCCCGGCCCCCTGATTGGAAGGGAGAGAGGCACAACGTATCGTATTCTATTCTTCTTTCTTAAACACGGTGGTCTTCCTGCCTGTGAGGATAAGTTGAGGAGTCCATGAAAGAGGCCAGTACATTATTTGGGACTCCTGCCCTGGTTTGGGGAGAATAATGACTTATTCATTGCAAATATCTCTTTTCAAAAAAGTGTACACATGAGGATCCCACAAGAATTGAGAACTACAGACCGATATCCCTAATGAACATTGATGCAAAAATCCTTAACAAAATACTAGCCAACAGAATACAAAAGTATATAAAACAAAATACTAGCCAACAGAATACAAAAGTATATAAAACAAATAATTCACCATGACCAAGTGGGATTCATACCAGGGATGCAGGGATGGTTCAACATACGAAAGACCATTAGTATTATTCGTCACATTGACATGAAAAAGTATAAGAATCACATGATAATATCAATAGACGCAGAAAAAGCATTCAACAACATCCAACACCAATTCCTGTTTAAGACACTAGCGAAGATAGGAATGGAAGGAAAGTTCCTCAAGACAATACAAGCTATATATGAAAAGCCAACAGCCAAAGTCATAGTCAATGGAGAAAAGACTAACACAATCCCACTGAAAAAGGGGACCAGACAAGGATGCCCCTTGTCTCCACTCCTATTTAATATCGTGCTGGAGGTTTTAGCTAACAGCATAAGGCAAAGAAGTAACATCAAAGGTATTCGTCTGGGGAAGGAAGAGGTGAAACTATCGTTATTTGCAGATGATATGATTTTATATATGGAAAATCCCAAAAGTTCCACAAGGGGAGTACTGGAAGCAATAGAAGAGTTTGGCAGAGTGGCAGGATACAAGATCAACAAACAGAAGTCCATCGGACTGTTATACACATCAGATAAGACCACAGAAGAAGAGATCAAAAAGGTGGTACCCTTCACAATAGCCAAACACAAACTGAAATATCTAGGGATACACTTGACTGAAAAAACAAAAGATCTATATAGGGAAAACTATAGAACACTATTACAAGAAACCAAGAGCGACCTCAACAAATGGAAGAATATTCCATGCTCTTGGATTGGGAGACTTAATATAGTTAAGATGTCAGTTCTGCCAAAGGCACTATATAAGTTTAATGCTATCCCGATACAATTACCATCATCTTTCTTCAAAGAAATGGAAAAACTGATTACCAACTTCATATGGAGAGGGAAAAAGCCCAGAATTAGCAGAGAACTCCTCAAGAAGAAGGACACCGTGGGAGGGCTTGCTTTACCTGACTTTGGCACATACTATACAGCCACAGTTCTCAAAACTGCATGGTATTGGTACAATGACAGATACTCAGACCAATGGAAAAGAACTGAAAACCCAGAAATAAAAGCATCAGCATACACACAGCTGATCTTTGACAAGGGCCCCAAAAAGATCAAATGGGAAACAGATGCCCTCTTTAACAAGTGGTGCTGGAAAAAATGGATATCAACATGCAGAAAAATGAAGCAAGACCCTTATCTCACTCCATGCACAAGAATAAACTCAAGGTGGATCACAGACCTTGAAGTTAAACCCCAAACTATTAGGGCCATCAATGAGGGAATTGGGACCAACTTGAGAACTTTGGCGCAGGGAATACACAGGGTATCAGAAATAGGGACGGACACAAACACAGAGGAGGCACAAATCGACAAATGGGATATACTGAAGATAAAACACTTGTGTACATCTAAAGAATTCACCAAGAGAGTAATAAGAGAGTCCACAGACTGGGAAAACATCTTTAGCAATGACACATCAGACAAAGGCCTTATTACTAAAATCTACAGTACTCTGCTAGCTTCCAAAAAGAAAAAAACCAATAGCCCACTTGACAGGTGGGCAAAGGACTTAAACAGAAGTTTCACAGGGGCAGAAATCCGAATGGCCAACAAACATATGAGAAAATGTTCCCGATCTTTAGCCATAAGAGAAATGCAAATTAAAACAACAATGAGGTACCACCTGACACCCTCAAAGGTAGCCCAATTAAAAAAATCAGAAAGCAACAAGTGTTGGAGGGGCTGTGGGGAGACAGGAACTCTCATCCACTGCTGGTGGGACTGTAAGTACGTACAGCCACTATGGAAATCAATCTGGCGATACCTAAAACAGATGGAAATAGAGTTACCATATGACCCTGCAATCCCCCTACTGGGCATATACCCAGAAGAGGCAAGAAACAAACCAAGACCAGACATCTGTGCTCCAATGTTCATTGCGGCACAGTTCACAATTGCAAGGAGTTGGAAGCAACCCAAATTTCCATCAACTGACGATTGGATTAAAAAACTGTGGTATATACATACAATGGAATACTACGCATCACTAAAAAGCAGTGATGAACGTATGAGGCACATAGCGGCATGGGAAGAACTGGAGGAAATCATGCTAAGCGAAGTAAGTCAGGCACAAAAGGACAAGTACAACATGAGTCCGCTGAGGTAAGAATTTTAAAAAAAATTTTTTTTAAAAAAGCAAAAGTGGCATAGGGAAAAAAGCTACTGTACACAAACATTTTAGGGGTGAAGACGGGGTAGTATGGAAGAGACCAGACCAAAACCAGGGATGTACATGGTAGACAATGGTGGAGGAGGTGGGGAAAGGAAAACAAAAGGATGAATACAAGGAAGAAAAGGGTAGTGGGGTCATGGGGCATTAATCCACCCAAGGGGAGGGTATTGTTTATATTTCCACAGGGAAAGTGGGACCAGACTTCAACCCAGTGTTGCAAGGTGTGAATGCAATATCCCAGCGTGGAGGAGGGAACTGGTGGAGAGGTCTGAGAGGCTGGCCCCAGCACCATAAATTAAGTGGATTCCTGCCCCTCGCCCGAAAAGAATTTGTTCCAAAGGACGACATTGACTCTGCAGCTCTGGGAGATGGACATATTTGATCAGAGCACACGGGAGCAGATGAAGGGGCAGGAGGAGAGAGTGGAGCACAGCCTGGCCCACCAGGCCGTGATGATGATGTTCCTGAGTAGAGCAGCCAGTCCACAGAGAGAACAACATGGCTGGCCCCACTATGAGACATGATGCCCCTCAGTGACTAAGGGCGATACAGGGGACAGCACCGGAGACACAGTGTGGGAATTGCACCTGACCTGATCCCACCACACCGAGGCAAATCACTGGAGGAGTGCAGCAGAACAGCAAGGGAATGCAGTGGCAAGGTCCCCAGGGAATGCTGAAAGTGGACTTTGGGGCCAGGGCATGGTGCCCCAACAGACTGGACTGGAAAACGCTCCTAAGGGCCAGCAAACGATCCCTGAACTAACTGCAAGCTTTTCTCTTGTGAACTGTTTTGTTCTGTTCTTTGTCAGTGGTTTGTTTTTGTTGTCTGGTTGTATACTGTTGCTTTGTTTTCCTCTGTCTAGTTTTCGTGCATGTTAGTGACTCCACAGGTCTGTCTGAATAGGACAGGCTGGATGAACTATCTGGAGGAAAAACAACGGGACCGACAGTTCTGGGGGGACTTGGGGTGGGGGGGTAGGGGGGGTAAGGAAGTGGTGTTAGCAAACCCAGGGACAAGGGAAAAACATGGGACCCCAAATGGTAGAGAAGGGGGAGTGGCAGGCCTGGTGGGAAATGATCAAGGGTAAGGTTGCTTAGAGAAGAGGTATACTCTAGCCCAGGTGGCGATGAAGCATGGTAGTAGGGCAGGAGGAAAGTCAAGGGAGATGGAGGAAAGAGCTAGGAGTCAAAGGGCATTCATGGAGGTCTAGACAAAGACATGTACATGCAAATATATATAGGAGGATGGGGAAATAGATCTATGTGTCTATATTTATAGGTCAAGTATTAAGGTGGCGCAAGGACCTTGGGCCTCTACTCAAACACTCCCTCAATGCATGAATACCTTCTTTTATTAAATTGGAACTCTATGATGCTCACTCTCCCGACACAACGGCTGGAGCCAAAGTGGGTGAACAAGTAAATGTGGTGAAGAAAGCTGATGGTGCCCGGCTATCAAAAGAGATAGTGACTGGGGTCTTAAAGGCTTGAAGATAAACAAGCGGCCATCTAGCTCAGAAGCAACAAAGTCCACATGGAAGAACACACCAGCCTGTGTGATCGAGTGGTCCCAAAGGGATCAGTTACCAGGCATCAAAGAACAAAAAATCATATCATTGACTGCACACCTCCATGATAGGATCGCTGAAGACAAATGGGTGCATAAGCAAATGTGTTGAAGAAAGCTGATGGTGCCCGGCTATCAAAAGAGATAGTGTCTGGGGTCTTAAAGGCTTGAAGGTGAACAAGCGGCCATCTAGCTCAGAAGCAAATAAGCCCACATGGAAGAAGCACACCGGCCAGTGCGATCACGAGGTGCCCAAGGGACCAGGTATAAGGCATCATGCAAAAAAAAAAAAAAGATATAAGTGTGTGTATGTATGTGTATATATGTATATATATATGTATATATATCATATTAAATGAAGGGGGATGTGCAGAGTGGAGACCCAAGGCCCAAGTGTCGACCAATGGAGATCCCCTCATAGAGGGGTTTAGGAGAGGAGATGGGTTAATTAGGGTGTGAGGTAGTATCGATGAACACAGCTTTCCCCCGGATCCTGGATGTTTCCTCCCCCCAACTACCATGATCTGAATTCTACCTTGCAGGGCTGGATAGGACAGAGGCTGTACACTGGTGCATATGAGGGTTGGAGGTACAGGGAATCCAGGGTGGATGATACGTTCAGGACCAAGGGTGTGAGGGACAATGCTGGGAGAGTGGAGGGTGAGTGGGTTGGAAAGGGGGAACTGATTACAAGGATCCACATGTGACCTCTTCCCTGGGAGAGGGACAGCAGAGAAGGCGGGAAGGGAGACTCCGGATAGGGCAAGATATGACAAAATAACGAGGTATAAATTACCAAGGGCATATGAGGGAGGGGGGAAAGGAGAGGGAGGGGGGAAAAAAAGAGGACCTGATGCAAGGGGCTTAAGTGGAGAGCAAATGCCTTGAGAATGATTGGGGCAGGGAATGTATGGATGTGCTTTATACAATTGATGTATGTATATGTATGGATTGTGGTAAGAGTTGTATGAGTCCCTAATAAAATGTAAAAGAAGAAAAGAGAAAAAAGTGATTAGGGCAAAGACTGTACAGATGTGCTTTATACAATTGATGTATGTATATGTATGAACTGTGAAAAGAATTGTATGAGCCCCAATAAATTGTTAAAAGAGAAAAAAAAGTGTACACATGCAACTCACGAGGTGGAAAGACACAGGGTGCAGCTCGACTACATCTATGGAGAGAGGCAACCGAGAAGCTCTACATGACTGTCAGAGTCATGCCCGGGACAGCCTGCACAACTGATCATCAATTGCTCCTAGACATGCTGGGAAAAATTCAAATACGGTCACACTAGCCAAAGCCCAGTCTTAAGCATATCCCACTTGAGTTTATAGACCACCTCAAGAAGGGGGTTGATGCACTGAAGTCTAGAGACTGAAGACCAGGTGAGGTGGAAGACCTCATGCATCAAGAAAGCTAAAGGGCACTGAAAAGACAGGAAAGAATGAACACACCAAAGTGGATGTCAGAAGAGACTAACAATTGCCCTTGAGCACAGAGTAGTGCAAGTGACCAGAGGAACTAATCGAGTCCAAGAGTCTAACGGAAAGCTTCACAGGGCAGCTCAGGAAGATATAGTGTTATGATAAAAGATACAAACTCCTGGAATCAGAAATCAAAAGAGAAACATATGCTCAGGATTTCTCAAGTTGAAAGTATGGAAGAAAGAGCTGAGGCCTTGAATTGAAATATTGATGAATTCTATGGGCAAAATTTTGAATGACAAAGGAAATAAACCTCAAAATAAAATGGAAGGACTATGCAGTCCCTTTACCAAAAGCAATTGGTAATCATTCTACCATTTGAGGGGCAAGACCTAATGATATTGAAGGAAGAACTTGAACTGGCTTTGAAAGCACTGCTGAAAAACAAGGCTCTGAGAATTAGACAGAACACAAATTGAGATGTTTCCAAAAATAAATGCAACACTGGAGTCTCAATCATTGTGCCCAGAAAAGTGGGAGGCAGCTACTTGGCCAACTGACGAAGGTATCTATATGTATGTCCATTCCAAAGAGAGGTACTCCAGTAGAATGCAGAAATTAATTAACAATATCATTAATACCACATGCAAGTACAATTTTACTGAAGACCATTCGAAAAACAGTGATAGCGGTCTGTGGACAGAGAACTGCCAGAAATTCAAGGCAGGTTCTGAAGAAGATGGGGCATGAAGGATATCGTCGTTGATGTCCAAGGGATCTTGGCTGAAAGTGGAGACCACCGTGAAGACGCTGGCCTGTGTGGCAAAGCACTGTGGGTAAGTAAAGCAGGAGAGATGTGAGCAAGAACATGGGGGGGAAATGGGGCCGCGATGGATGGTACATTGAAGGGACTACAATGGAAGGGTTAAAACAAAATGTGAATAAACTTTTGAATGTTACATTGATGATCTGCTCTGGAAACCACCCAATTCACAATAAACAAAAGCATAACTTATGGATAACAATGTGATTAATGGGAATTCCAGGGCACTTAATTGTGCTCACGTAGAGCTGTGCACAAACCAAAAATCTGCTCTTCAAACAGAATAAGAGGACGCAGCAGGACTTTACATCAGCTAAGGGGTACATTAGAATCCTACCCTCTCACCAACCCACAAGTAAAAGAAGTTTGTCAAGGATTTCATTTTTCTTGGACCCTCAAGTTAAAAAAGCTGAGCTACACAAAGAAAACTGTGGCATAAGAATTGGAGACAGACTCATGAACCACTTGAAATATGTGGATGACACAACCTTGTTTGCTGAAAGCCAAGAAGACTTGAGACACGCACTGACAAAAAGCAGAGGCGGTAGCCTTCTGTGGAGATTACACCCAACATAAAGAGGAGAAAAATCTTTTCAAGTGGACCAATAAATAGCACTGTGTTTGTGACAGGTGTTGTGTCAACTTGGGTGGGCCTAGAGTTTTCCCTGAATAGTCAACATGGAAGATGCAGTCTTACATGGCCAACCCCATGATGGGATCTTCTGTGAAGTAGGGAGAATAAATGGGGGTGGGGGGGGGCATCAAACTCACTGCCATGAAGTCCATTCTACCTCATGAAAACCTTATAGTATAACCCTATAGGACAAGAATTGCCCCTGTGGGTTTCTGAGATTGTAACTTTTTATGGGAGTAGAAAGCCAACTGCTGACCTTGTAGTTAGTAGCCCGACGAGTAAACCACAATACAACCAGAGCTCTCTGGGGAGCATTGCTGTTGTTGAATCCATTCTTGCACCCACAGTGTCAACACATCTCACTGAGGGCCTTCCTCTTCTGGTCATAGCCTTGATATTATAGAGGGAGGCTTCAGGGTGTGGTCTGCTCTTAGTATACACTGACAGCACGTGGAAGCTTGGTCTCTGCTGCATTGGAATCCTGCATCTGGTCCATCAACCTCCTATTCAACCACCTGAAGTTCCAGGTGCCATCAGTGACCTGCAAATCTTGGATGCTTTAAGCCGACCTTGGATTCATTCAGCTTGGTATCCACCAGCCTGTGGTCTCCCTGCTTCATCTTCCTGTTTTCTATTCATCACCCCCTTGTAGCTACATGAGTCAGGAGATGCCTTCAATTCACATCTGATCCGCAGACATGAAGCACGCTGGATTTATCCACTTCTACAACAGTGTGAACCATTCCTTGGTAGAAATTTCTTTCTGTGTATATATACAAGTGTCAATATTTTTGCTTTTCTAGAGAACTCAGTCTAACAATGATAAATGGAGTAGAGGTTGAAGTTGTCAAGGATTTCATTTTACTTGGTCCCACAATCAATGCCACAGAAGTGAAAGCCAAGAGATCAAATAGTGTATTGCTGTGTGGTCTTATTAAAATTATTAATATTCCCTATTTGATCTCTAGGTTCTAAAACCCATTGTAATAGCTACACAGAACTCACAGAATTCATCTCGTATACCTTGGACATGTTATCGGGAGAAAACAGGCCCTGATATTGGACCTTTACTCAAGTACTCCCTCAATGCAAGAACACTGCTCTATTAACCTGGCATTCCATGATGCTCACCTTCCCCACACAATCGCTGAAGACAAAATGGGTGCATAGCAAATGTGGTGAAGAAAGCCAATGGTGCCTAGCTATCAAAAGTTATAGCCTCTGGGGTCTTAAAGACTTGAAAATAAACAAGTGGCCATCTAGCTGAGAAGCAACAAAAGCCACATGGAAGAAGCACACCAGCCTGTGTGATCATGAGGTGTCGATGGGATCAGGTATCAGGCATCAAAGACCCAGAATGAACAATCACATCATTGTGAATGAGGGGCATGCAGAGTGGAGACCCAAAGCCCATCTGTAGGCAATTGGACATCCCCTTACAGGAGGGTCTGTGGGAGGAGGCAAGGCAGTTAGGGTGCCGTATAGAACTGATGACACATACAACTTTCCTCTAATTCTTTTAACGTTTCATCCCCCCCCCACCCCCTTCCATGATCCCAAGTCTACCTTACACACCTGGCTAGACCAGAGCATGTACACAGGTACATATAAGAGCTGGAAACAAAGGGAATCCAGGACAGATAAATCCCTCAGGACCAATATTGAGAGTAACCATACCAGGAGGGGAAGGGGAAGGGGTGGGGAGAAAGGAGGAGTCAATTAGAATGATCTATAACCCCCTCCCAGGGGGATGGACAACAGAAAAGTGGGTGAAGGGAGACATCAGTCACTGTAAGACATGAAAAAAAATAATACCGGTAATTTATAAATTACCAAGGGTTCATGAGGGAGTGAGGTTATGGAGGGAGGAGAAAAATGAGGAGCTGATACCAAGGGCTCAAGTAGAAAGCAAATGTTTTGAGAATGATGATGGCAACAAATATACAAATGTGCTTGACACAATGGGTGTATCTATGAATTGTGATAAGAGTTGTACGAGACCCTAATAAAATGATTAAAAAAAACAGTCCAATTGCCTACGGATGGACATTGGGTCTCCACTCTATGCCCCCCCCTTCACCTTGGTTATGGTTTTATTCTGGGTCTTAGATGTCTGACACCTGATCCCATCGACACCTCATGATCACACAGGTTGGTGTGCTTCTCCCCTGTGGACTTTGTTGTTTCTCAGCTAGATAGCCACTTGTTTATCTTCAAGCCTTTAAGATCCCAGATGCTATATCTTTTGATAGCCGGGCACCATCAGCTTTCTTCACCACATTTTCTTATATACCCATTTTGTCTTCAGCATTCGTGTAGGGAAGGTGAGCATCACAGAATGCAGGATTGTTAGAACAAAGTGTTCTTTTATTAAGGGAGTACTTGAGTTGAGGCCCAATGTCCATCTGTAAATGGGGAAGAGATGAGCCAGTCAGAGTGCAGTATAGCACCGAAATAGCTCACAACTTTCCTCTAGTTCTTTGGTGCTTCTTTCACCCCATGAATCATGACCTCAATTCTACCTTACAAATTGGATCAGACCACAGCATGTACACTGCAACAGATATGAGCCCACAGAACAGGGAATCCAGGATAGAAAAACCCCTCAGGGCCAACAAGGAGAGTAGAGATACCAGGAGGATTAGGGGAGGGGGGGGAGAGAAAGGGGAAATGGATTACAAGGATCAAGCTAGAACCCCCTCCCAGGAGGACACATAACAGAAAAGTGGGTGAGGGGCGATGGAGGACGATGTAAGATATGGAAATTATAATCTATAAACTATCAAGGGTTTATGAGGGAGGATGCATGGGGTGGGAAGGGGAAGAAATGGGGAGCTAATATCAGGGGCTCAAGTGGGAAGAGAATGCTTTGAAAATGGTGATGGCAGCATATGGGCAAATGTGCTTGACACACTGGATGAATGTATGGATTGTGATGAAAGATGTAAGAGCCCGCAATAAAAATATTTTTTAAAAAGCAGTCCCTGGGAAAGGTTATCATGGGTCAGGGAGACCCTCAACAAGCTGGGTTGGGACAATGGCTGCAACTATGGTTCAAACAAAATAGCAATTGTGACGAGGCAGTGTTGTGCCCTATTGTACATAGGGTTTCTAATATATGGAACAGCCCTGGTCGATGGTCTCAGAGCCTGTTGGTACCTCCTGGTGGGCGTGGTCTTCTTATACAGGAGATCTTGGGAACTTCCTTTCTCTCTGCTTCACCTTCCTGCTGGAGAGACTCGTGGAGACCTGCTGGAAACCTGGAGACACATCCATCGCCATCAGATCCACAAGACCTTGCACCCACCAGCCTGTGATCTTCCTACATTTTACATCATTGCTTGTGGCTACCTGAGTCTGAAGAGGGGTTAATGGACTACTATCGAAGTTATGAACTAGTATCAGACTACTGGACTTGATTTGGACTAGGCTAGGATCTTTTTTTTTTTAATATATAATGACTTCTTGATATAAAGCTCTTTCTTACACATATGAGTGTCACTGAATTTGTTTCTCTAGTCAACCTGGCCTCACACAAAGTTTGTCAATGCAGTGTCAGGAGCTTGAAGAAAAAGAGACCTTCCTACCAGCACAGGAAAAGATGCACTTCCCTGGGAGGCTGCTTCAAGCAGTGGGTGGGACTTAGGACCACTGGACCTCTGAGCTGGATTTTTCATAGCACAATCTCTTAACGATTCTACATATAAAAAGAAAACCCCATCCAAGTCTGCCCTTTCTCAGGTTTTCCTGCTGACTATGTGGCGATGGTATCTGAGCTGCCAAGGACATGTTTGACACCTGGTGTCCACCCCTGTATCGTCAGCATAAATGGTGAGGACTCATGAGAGCATTTGGGGACAAATAAAGGAATTGAACCTTGAAAAAAATAAAGAAATAAAACTCAGAGGCAGAGGGTTTGGAAAGGAAAAATAAAATCATCACCATTCACGAAAAACATCCAAAGAATTTACAAATAAGAGGGTTTCAAAAAGGTTCATAGAAAAAAAATCCCATTACCTTTCCCCCCATTACTTTTTAATTTCATTTTCCCATGAGCTTTTAGAAATCTCTTCATACTTAGAAATGATATGATTATTTAACAAGGTAGCTCAATAGAAGACTAGTATAAACAATGAACTATATTTTTGTATGCTGGCAACAAATATAATTAGAAAGATTTTATTTGCAATAATATTAAACCCATTGTTGTTCAATTAATACCAATTCATAACAGTCCTATAGGACAGAGTAGAACTGCCCCCATAGGGTGTCCAAAGCTATAATCGTTTAAACAACAGATTTATTGACATATAATTCATATATCATACAACACAATAGTTCTAGCCCATTAAAGAGCTGTGAAATCATCGCCACCATCAATTTCAGATTGATGTTCCTCCTCCTCGTACTCAATGTTATCAGCTTCCCCTTTCCCATAACCTGCTCTCCCACACCCTCCTGAAACTATTAATCCAGTTACTGTCTCTATAGACTTACCAATCCTGAATTTCATGTACAAAAAACATACAAAACAATTTTAAAACCCCAATAATAAAATAAAACAAAATCTTCAATAGAAAATAAAGAAAAAGTGTTAAAAACTAGAACAAAATTTAAAAGGGTCAAAAAGGAGGTCGAGTGACGAGGTATGAGATTTGAGCCTAACTGTATCTGCATTAATTTGCTCTCCAGTTCTCTCCATCTCCAGTGTAAGGCTCGTCACGCCCTGCTCTGTGGTCGGAGGGGAGTCGCCAGAGGCTTCACCCATGTGGGGGCCCAGCAGACAGAGAGGGGGTTTTCACTGCTAACGACAGTCTTCTACAAACTGGTGTTCAGAATTTAAGCTCTAATATTCTTCTCTCCTCTGGTCTCAGATTTTATTATTGATCGTCTTTGACTCACACGGGCTGGTGTGCTTTTTCTGTTTCATGGCTATAATCTTCAGAACAGACAGCTACATCTTTCTCCTGCAGAGTGGTTGGTAGGTTCTAACTGCTAACCTTTGGGTTAGAAGCTGAACACTGAACTTGGCACCACCAGGGGTGCCGCAGTGGCCTTTGAGAACGGTATTCGGCTACAGTAGAATAAGTCTAACAGAAGATGAATCGAAAACACTACAGGGAAAAAGATCAGCTTTAAAGAAGACCCAAACCATGGAGAAATGTACCAAGTTCATTGAACTTCTCCCAAAATAAATCTACCGAGCAATTTCAATCAAAATCGAAAAGCTGTTTGAGGAGGCACCTGATAAGTATATTCTACTGCATGTAGAATGGGCAACGATAAAGCCACTGCACGTGATATGTTTATCAACATATTCATATATTTCACTATATGAAACAGGATCTGTGCCTGTGTCCCCCCGCCCAGCCCAGTCTATTCACACTTCTCTCTACTGCTGGGTATAAGGGGAGTGGTTGTTCAGTAGCAGAATCCTCATCTTCATGCAGGAGAGCCAGGTTTAACACCTGGCCAAACCATCACCCACTGTCAGTGGACGTTGTCGTCTTGCTGTGATGCGGAACAGATTTGGAGGAAAGACCTGGCAATCTTCCTTTGAACATCAGCCAGCGAAACCTCTCTGGATCACAGTCCTCATGAGGTGGGGATGGATCTTACTGCAGCTAGCAATATCAATGTGGGTTTCAGCATCGTATTTACAGAAATGTCATCTTTATATTGATCATGCATGGGTGACACCCAATCTGACTCCAATGTATGCTCTGCCCAGAAATGCTCATAAAAGGCCTCACTGCCTAGGAGAACATCGACAAGCTACAGCCGTGGCCAGGCCTCCTCACCCTTTTATCAGCCAAAAGAGCAGCAGTTCTCAACCTACAGGTTGTGACCCCTTTGGCAGTCGAACGACCCTTCCACAGGGGTCGCCCAATTCATAGCAGTACAAAATGACAGTGATGAAGTAGCAATGAAAATAATTTTATGGTTTGTGGGGGTCACCACCACATGAGGAACTGTGTGAAAGGGTCGCAGCATGAGGAAGGTTGAGAACCACTGCACTAGAGCCAAGTCTATATTGGTTCCAGGTTATTCCACCTGAGTTCTGGTCTTTACAATTATCTCAGCAGCCTGGAAGGGGTACATGCTGAACACTGTATCACATGAGATCCAGGTAATTCTGTTATTTCTACATCGTCCCCCTCACCCCACCCCAAACAGTACCTCCCTTTCTTTGCTCCCTTGCTTCTAGCTAAATGCTTTAAATTGATCCAATAACCCTTGGTATTTGACCATCGGGATTGAGCCTTCCTGTTTTATGGCTTCTGGAAGAGCCTGCTGTAGATTCGAAGTTCATACAGTTGGCTGCTAACCACAAGTTTGGAGGTTTGAAGCCACCCAAATGTGTCTTGGAAGAAAGTTTGGTGATCAGTTTCTGAAAAGTTAGACGTTGAAAGCCCACAGAGCACAGTTCTAATCTGATCCCCATGGACCAGGGTCAACTTGATGGCAATGGGTGACATGTACTTACTAGGAAGCCACCACTGCACCAGGACCCTTCCCTGCACAGCGCGGGGGCATGGAGAGCTACACAACCCGTTCCCAGTCTCCCTTGTCAGCACAGTGGAAGGGGAGAAGAGGAGGGGGAGACTTACTTCTGGCTTCGGGTTCTCATCCTAGCACCAGCAGCAGGATGCCTCCCTGCCGACTGGCTCCAGGCCAACAGCACTTCAGAGACCCCCAAAAGGCATGCCATGTGAGAGAAACACCTCACTTCCCAAAATGTGGAAACTAGACCATCAAAATTAACACGTGTTTTCTTAAAGGTCTAGGAAGGGCCTTTATCATACAAATGTCTATGTCAACTTGTAAACCACAAGTTCAACTCATGGTTTCCATATAAATGTAAAAAGACAAACAAGTGAGGCATACAAGCAAAAATAATCCTATATTTTAAAATTCAAAATTATGAAAATCATTTATCTTATTTGTGAGGTCAAGTGGTCATGGTCAAGGGTTAGGGTTAGTTGCTGGTGAGTTGGCTTTGACCCCCTGGGTCTTGGTAAACAACAGAATGAAACATCACATGTTCATCCTCCAGCACTCAGTTGTTGTTGCCGTTAGCTGCTGTTAAGCTGACTCCAACTCTGAGTGACCCAAGGTACATAGCATGAAACACTGCCGGGTTCCATGCCATCTTCTCAGTGGTCCCTCTGCTTGAGCCCATGGCTTTAGCCACTGTGTCGGCCCAGCGCACGGAGGACCTTCCTCTTTCTCACTGCTTCTCCCCTTTATCAAGCATCAGGTCCTTCTCCAGGGACTGATGTTCACAAGGACAGACAGGAAGGTTAGGCATGAAGGAGGTGGTCTCCACCAAATGCCTATGCTAAAGGAAAATGGGCTGGCAGCGCCACAATAAAGGACTTTAAAGAAGCCAGGCACACGTTAGAAACCTATGGGGAAGAGCCAAAGCTGGGCATGCTCAGACCAAGGTCACCTAGGTGCAGATGAAGTCACTTAGTGTTGTAGTTACAAAATTTGGTGCCAACTTGAGATTATTAAGAGTGAAGGGGTGGAGTTTAGCCTGTCAGTAAGGTCTCAGCTTGATGACCTCATTTATGGAGATAAATAGCTCACTGGAGGCCAGACCCACTAGGAGCCACATGGAGACCCATGACAGCACTGAGATGCTTCCACAGCCAGTGAATCCACAAGACTTTCCACCCACTGGCCTGTGATCTTCTATTGCATGAGTTGTGTGAGTCTAACGAGAACTTTATGGACTGGTATCAGACATATGGGCTAATATCGAACTTACGGACTTGATCTGGACCAGTCTGGGATGTTTTCTTAATATACAATTACTCTTTGATATAAAGCTAGCTCTCTCTGTCTCTCTTTTTAAAATAATTTTATTGGGGGCTCATATAATTCTTATCACAATCCATACATCCATCCATTGTGTCAAGCACATTTGTACATTTTTTGCCATCATCATTCTCAAAACATTTGCTTTCTACTTGAGCCCTTTATATCATCTCCTCATTCCCCGCCTCCTTCCCCTCTCCCACCTCCCTCATGAACCCTTAATAATTTATAAACTATTATTATTTTGTCATATCTTACAACATCTCCCTTCACCCACTTTTTTCTTGTCCATTCCCCAGGCAGGAGTTTATATGTAGATCCCTGTAATCAGTTCCCCCTTTCTACCCCACCTTCCTTCCACCTCCAGGTATCGCCACTCTCACCACTGGTCCTGAAGGGATCATCTATCCTGGATTCCCTGTGTTTCCAGCTCCTAACTGTACATCCTCTGGTCTAGCCAGACTTGTAAGGTAGAATTGGGATCATGATAGTGGGGGTAGGAAGCATTCAAGCACTAGAGGAAAGTTGTATGTTTCATCATTGGTACACTGCACCCTGACTGGCTCATCTTCTCCCTGTGACCCTTCTGTAAGGAGGTGTCCAGTTGCCTATTGATGACCTTTGAGTCTCCACTTTGCACTCACCCTCATTTACAATGCTATGATTTTTTTTTTTTGATGCCTGATACCTGATCCCTTCAACACGTCGTGGTCACACAGGCTGGTGTGCTTCTTCCATGTCTGGTGTGCTTCCTCCATGTAGGCTTTGTTGCTTCTGAGTTAGATGGCTGCCTGTTTATCTTCAAGCCTTCAAGACCCCAGATGCTGTATCTTTTGATAGCTGGGCACCATCAGCTTTCTTTACCACATTTGCTCTCTCTTATACACAGATGAGTGTCTATGAATTTGTTTCTCTAGTCAACCCAGACTAACACACTTAGACGTGCTGTTGAAGTTCAACCTGGGCATGCACACTAGAAACCAGCAACACTACGCTATACATGCTCTTGAACTCAGCCACTAAGAACAGCCAATACCCTCAACCATGCCCCCCTCAAGTGCAGGTAGGAGGGGATCAAAAGCAGAGATAGAGAGGGGGTGGCAGCCTCTCTATATTTCAGTTCCAGCACTTTTTGGGTCCACAACCTTCTTTTCCAAGCCATTTTCCCACATGATTTCCCCTGAAATGGCCATTTTCAGTCACAAACTCTCCCATAGCCCCCACCATGCGGCCTTGCATGCTTTCTAGGGATAGGGTGTACTGTCTGAGACTGTATTTCCCCAAACTCCCCTCTCCCTCATAAGAGTTATTTGGATTTACAAAAGTGCTTCTGCCACATGAATTCTTTTCAGCGTTGAGAAGCAAGAATTGAGCAACCCATCCCAGAAACCCAACACCAAGACCTCTTAAAGGTGTAAGAGAGCAGTGATGTGTATCCCTGAGGTTTTCATTCGCTAAAATTTGGAAGTAGATCACCAGGTCTTTCTGCCTTGTCTTCTGTATAGTCTGTCCACCATGGGTGACCTTGCTATTATTTGAAACATACTTGGCATGGCTTACAGCATTAGGACAACATGCAACTGTCCTGGTACAACAAACTGGCCCACAAGTGACCTACAAATGTCTAAGAAGGGCTCAACAGCACCTCTTGCCTTGTGTAATTCTACTGCACGCCCACTATGTGTGGCCTAGTGCAATCCTTCTTCTGGCAACAGCGTCTATGATGGAGGGCAAGAGTAAAGCTGCTGAGGGGTAGTCCAGAAGGGGCCCTAAAATGCACTTCCTGCAACCAATCAACTCACAGAACAGAAGATAACTGTCCCTTAGGCTTTTGAGACTGCACATCATTATGGAAGCAGACAGTGGAGTAGCTGGTGGGTTTGAACTGCTGATCTTGCAATTGGTATGCCACAAAGGTAGCTGGGTTCTTCCAGACCTAGAGCTTTGAAAAATTCTTGATAGCTTAATTCTGTCTGATTTGCAGGGATGCATGAAGCTAGAGGCCCAGGATGAGCTAGTGTTTAGTGGCCAAAAATTATGTTTACAGATACTTGAAGCAAGGGTGTATGTATTTGGAGTCTCTATGGCCCTGGGAGAAAAGAGTCCCGGTAGCCCAATTGGGCTGTGATCCATAAGGTCGGCAGTTCAGATACCATCAGCGACTCTGCGTTCTATTCCCGTAAAGAATTGCAGTCGTAGAAATTCACAGGGGGCAGTTCTACCCTGTCCTAAAGGATCACTGAGAGTTGGCTCCATGATGGTGCCTTTGAGCTTTTTGAATTTTTATGGCCCTGGGGGGCATGAGGAGCAGTCAGCTGGCAACTAGCTTCACAAATTGGGTGCATTCACTTCCTTGCAAGCCAGAGGAGAAACTGCTCTGGCCCCTCAGGGGGCACAAGACTCAGAGGGGTGCTTATCAGAATGTGCAGATTCCTGAACCCCTTGTTGGTGCCGATTCTGTGTAGGCCATGCTCTCTCTCTCCTCTGCCTCCAAAGCTGGTTCAGAAAGGCAGGTACAAGAGACATGTTCTTACCCATGGTCTAGCCAGAGGAGACCCATGGCATTGGACGTAACCAGGAGACATGGCTGGGACTGAAATCAAACAAACAAATGCCCGCTGCCATAGAGTCGATGTTGGCTCACAGCAACCCCGTAGGACAGAGCAGGACTGCCCACAAGAGAGTCTGAGATTGGTGTTTTCAAACCACTGACCTCGACTGAGGTTAGCAGATCCGTGCTTAACCACTCTGTGTCCAGGGCTCCTTCCTGGGATTGAAGGAAGATGCCAAGAGACCAAAGTGGTTTTCAGACCTCACCTAGAATGGATTCGAAATGCACATTGTGCTGCTGACCTAGCTCTGGGTACCCGGAGCAGGCCCCTCTCCAAGAGCTGACGGAGTTGCTCAGAAATAGGAGGAGGCTGGTGGTGTTGGAGCTAACACCTTGTCCCTATTCACTAAGAATCCCAGGGCCAATCCCTGAGTTTTTGAAACGCATTTTGAAGCCCATTCTCTAACCTCTGCTGCTCTCTATCTTGGTCATACCTGAATCCTCATTTTCACTTTGAAACCGATCCATCACATTGCATTAGGTTCAACCAAATCCGCACCGTTGCCCCTTAGTGTTATCAGGAGATGAAAGGGTCTGCTTTCTATTTCAAATGAAGCAACACGATCAGCGAGGCAACAGAATAGGGAGGTTTCAGTGTTAAACCTGGACATCCTTCCTCTCTGCAACTCAAATTTGTAGTAGGGTCGCTGAACCCTAAAGATAAACTTACTTCCATAACATGCAGAGTAAAGAGAAAGAAATCTATGTGGGCTATGTTTCCACTGAACCCTAAAGATAAACTTACTTCCATAACATGCAGAGTAAAGAGAAAGAAATCCATGTGGGCTATGTTGCTTCTCGGCTATATGGCCCCGTGTCTATCTTCAGGCCTTTAAGACCCCAAACGCTTTATCCTTTGATAGCCGGGCACCATCAGCTTTCTTCACCACATTTGCTTATGTACATATTATCTCCAGCGATCATGCCAGGAAGGTGAGCATCTCAGACTGCTGAATTGTTAGAACAAAGTGTTCTTATGTCAAGGGAGTACTTGAGTAGGGACCCACTGTCCATCTTTTCCTTAATACGAAACCTGTAAATAGATGTACATAGATCTATTTCCCCCTCATCCTATATAAATATATTTACATCTGTATATGCCCATATTTAGATCTCTATAAATGCCCGTTGCCTCCTAATTCTCTCCTCTATTTCTTTGTACTTTTCTCTTGTCCCACTATCATGTTCAGCCTTCATTTGGGTTTCAGGAATTCCTCTTGTTTACATTGTCTTTGATCCAGCCTTGCCAGACCTTCTATACCCTCCTTACCACAGATTTTAGATCACTTGTTGTTTCCACATGGAAGAAGCACACCAGCCTGTCCTGACATGATTGCTGAAGACAAAGAGGGTGCATAAGCAAACGTGGTGAAGAAAGCTGATGGTGCCTGGCTATCAAAAGATATAGAGCCTGGGGTCTCAAAGGCTTGAAGATAAACAAGTGGCCATCTGACTGGGAAACAATAAAGCCCACATGGAAGAAGCACACCAGCCTGTGAGATCATGAGGTATTGAAGGGTTCAGGTATCAGGCATCAAAAACAAACAAACAAACAAACAAATCATAGCATTGTGAACGAGGGGGAGTGCAGAGTGGGGACCCAGGACCCATCTGTGGGCAATTGGACATCCCTTGCAGAAGGGTCACGGGGAGGAGATTAGCCAGTCAGGGTGCAGTGTAGCAATGATGAAACATACAATTTTCCTCTAGTTCTTAAATGCTTCCCCACTCCCACCCCCACTATCATGATCCCAGTTCTACCTTACAAATCTGGCTGGACCGGAGGATGTACACTAGTAGAGATGGGAACTGGAAACACAGGGAATCCAGGACAGATAAACCCCTCAGGACCAATGGTGAGAGTGGAGATACCGGGAGGGTGGAGGGAAGGTGAGGAAGAAAGGGGGAACAGATTACAAGGATCTACATATAACCTCCTCCCTGGGGGACGGACAGCGGAGAAGTGGGTGAAGGGAGATGTCAGATGGTGTAAGATATGACAAAATAATAATAATTTATAAATTATCAAGGGTTCATGGGGGAGCGGAGAGTGAGAGGGAGAGGAAAATACCAGGGGCTCAAGTCGAAAGCAAATATTTTGAGAATAATGAGGGAAAAAATGTACAAAAGTGCTTAACACAGTGGATGGATGTGTGGATTGTGACAAGAGTTGTGCAAGCCCCCAATAAAATGATTTCATTAAAAAAAAGAGAAATCAATCAGAAAGGACCCTAGGGTACTGGTCCAACGCCCCTTGCTCCCTGGTCAGGTTGGTGGCATGGAAAACATGGAAGAGATTGGACTGGGTGGTGTGTAGCTTGCACTTTATCTTCTGTCCTCCGGGGAGCCATCTGTCCAGCTTTGAGTCTTGCTGCTCAGGGTCCGTCCTCCCCTCTTTGAGACATGACTAACTGCCCCAGCTTGAAATTCCTGCAGTTGTAAGCCACCCGTGTTCAAAACAACTGGTGAAAAATTGGAGGGCATGGGCCTGTCAGTTAGCAGAGGGGGAAGTCCAAGTAGAGAGGGGGAGGAGGGGGGTGTGTGCAAATGGTTAACTCACAGAATGGGTAGAGGTTTGAGCTTGAGAGGTGCAGGTACGTCAGCAGAGCGGCCTGGTGATCTTCTTGCAAGAAAAAAAAAATCATCCATGAAAACCCTGTGGAGTGCTTGCAGCTCTGCTGCGCCATGCGGGGCGTTGCCATGAGTCCACCGAAGTCCTCTCCAGGCAAAGCCTGCAGGGCAGAGTCAGGGCCAGAGAAAGGGAGACTGGGAAGGAGGCATGTCCGGTGCCAGAGGAGCCTTTGGCGCTCTGTATTAAATGATGGTGGTGACAGTTAAGCGTAAACCAGGAAAGAAGTTATAGAAGATCAAAGGAAAACCCCTCTGAAACTAACTAGAGAGGCTGCCAACGGAGGCAGGGGGCGTGCAGAGTCCAGAAGATGGCTCGGACGGGTAAAATGAATAATTACAGCCCTTGCCGCGGCTTCTTCACTGTCTATGCTCCATTAGCGTGCGGTACCCTATCTGGTACAACCATCATTAAATGTGTCAGATTGGACACATGACTCCTACCTGATTAGCATAAGGCTCCGCTTGTAAACTCAGGTCCCAATAGTAAATTCCCCTCTGCAACATTGTTATAGGTTTAAATATTTTAAAGAAAGAGCAAGGCAAAAAAAATTTTTTTAAGGGTGTGGGGGGCTGGGGAGAATCGCAGAAAACGCGCCGCTGCCCTGGCTACGTTAGGCAAAAGTTAGCACAAGGGGTTAATGTGAAGTGGAAGTCAGGCGTTAGCAACTCGAAGACATAAGATCATGGCCTCTATCTAAAGCTGAACAAGGCGGCTGGGGCCGCGCAAGCCTCCACCTTTTTTGGCCTCGAGGCGGCGATCCCAGTCTCCCTCCCCAAATCCCCGCCTTTGGGACTAAGCAGAGAAGCTCACGTTGGTGGCAGCCAAGGAGAGGGGGCCGGCCCTGCCAAGACTAAGGAGGGAGGGGAGGGGAAAAGAAGCAAGACTCTTTCACCCCCCTCCTGGGCGGAGGGGGCGGGAGGAAGGAGCGTGTCCAGGCCGGGCCGAGCAGCGTCTTCGAGTGGGCGCATCTGCTCCGGGAGCCGCGCGGGAAGGATGCTGGGCCGCAGCGGCGCGCGCGCGGGGTCCGGGCTGCCGCGGGGCTGGATCGCGCTCTGCTGGCTCAGTTTGCTGCGTGAGTACAGAGCGCGCGCTCGCGCGCACGGCGCCGGCGGCTCCTCCGCTGCAGGGAAGGTGGAGGCTTTGCGGGGAACTGAGCGTCCGCAGGGGAGGGAACGAGGCACTCTCACTGCCGTGCCCGCCGGTTGTAATAGAAGGGGTCCTTTGAATTGAACTCCTGGGACCCACGTCTCACTCGGGAACTGATGGCGGCAGGAAGGGAAGCCGGCCACGCCGTGGGTGTGAATCGTCCCAGGTGCTCGCTGGGCTGGGCACACTAGACTTCCCAGGGTCGGACAATGGGCTCCAAAGAATTGCTTCCAAAAGAAGCGCTTTGGAGAGCCCGCGTCTTCTGGCATTGGCTCGGAGGAGGGGGCGGAAAGGCTCAGGGGGAGTTTTACTCCTGGTGGGTGAGTCGCAAAGCAGTGGCCTTTGCGGGTGATGGGGAAGCGGCCCAGGCATCCCCTGCTCCCTGAGATGGGGAGGGTGGTGGTACGGAACTGGACATTAAGGAATGGGAGCCAGCACCGCCAAGGGTGAGGCTCCCTGAATCAGTCAAATGGAGTAAGGAAAGACACTCCGAGCAACCCCCTGCATTTAATATTGGAAACTCCAAGCGTACGTGTCCACCTTGGCATACCCACACCCATTCCCACTGGAAAGAAGGTCAAGGTGGTTGGGGTTCTGCTCCCGCCCCCTCCTCAGTCCCCAGTCACATCCACCCTTGTGAGACTTGTGCGCATTTGCCCCCTCTGAGTTCTAAAGCTTAGGGCCGGGTCAGAGCACACCTCCAGGCACCATCTTGCTGAAGAAGACATAGCTGCTCAACAAATAGGGGTGAGCTGCTTTCCTTGGGGAGTAACAGTCTCGGCTCATTATCTGGACTACTTGTCAGGCGCTGTGGGATGGATTTCCACTCCTGGCCGTCCTATAGCACAGAGAAGGACTTGCTCCCTAGGCCGAAGTCTGTGCGAAGACATCTCAGAGCCCGTGATGGTTTAAGCCACAGACCTTTCTGTGAGCAAACAAGAGCTTAACCCGTGTGTCACCAGCGCTTTTTTCGCGTGGACTTGGCGGTTGTAAACATTGACAAGTCGCTCTCACTTTCCCTGAAGATTTCGCTCCCAGCGCTCTCAGATTCCGTATCCTCTCGACCCTCAAGATGTTCTGAAGGCCTCCCAGAGTGACTCACTTGGGCCCAGCGCACGAGGCCTCTTTGCTCTCAGTCTGTTCTGCTGACCCTCCTCTGGGTCCACCCTCTTGGAAGAACTGGCTCTGTGCTCAAGGGGGCTCTGATGGGAGGCTCTGGTGAAACCACGAGGCAGCTCCAGACCTGGCCTTGGGAGCAAAAGGAAAGCTGAGGCAAAGGTATTGAAGCCCCAGCAGGGGTTCTTTCCTGGGTGCTACAAGGTGCCCTCTTGGCAGCGTTGAGCTGGCCTGTGGCGCCCATTCTGATCAGAACCTCCTCTGCTCCCCTCCTTTGGCTGCACAGCTGCAGCCGGTGCTGATCTGACCCCAGGCTGAGCTAGGCCTGCCCTTTGCTTTATTTCCTCAGCTGGGCAGCGTGTGCCTCTGGCCTTGGTCTGCAGAGGTGGGAGCTCGGGTAGCAACTCCTTCCCCACAAAGCCTTGGGTGGATCGCTTCAGTGTCTCTGCAATGGGGATGAGGACTAGGGCCATGGGCTCTAGTTCCCAAAGGAGCCAAAAGACGTAGCTTTCTGCCCCCAAGAGTTCCCAAGGATCACTTTCTGCCCCGGCACACATATGGGATAAGTTAACTCGGGCTGTAGCATGACGGACCGACAACGGGACTTCTCAGAAAGCCGGTGCTATCATGATTGAGAAATGGCCAAGCAGAAGGGAGTTCTGCCCCACCCCCCCATGGGCCCCCACAAATAATTCTATTCTGGAAAGGTCCTTTTTCTGTCCCTGTGAGAAGTTGCCATGGGAGCACCAGCCGACCCAAATTAGGGTCTCTCTTGGTGGTTGGTAGGGTAGATCCCGGACCAGAATCAGGATTGAAATGAGGGTTGAGAGGACACCAGACTACCCTGCCACACTTTCAACCACCTTGGGAGGCTTGCAAGTAGTTGGGAAATGTGTTGCCACCTTCAGGTACCTCTATCTTCCAAGCCCTAGCTGCGGGTCCTTCCCCTCTCCCTAGCAATGCTCCCGCCTCCCTCGGGTCCCGCCCCTTCACATTCCTCTTCTTCCTCTGGGTCCTTGGGGCCTGCTGACCCCACACCCATATCCTGTCTGGGGCTGCCTGTAAGAGGGGGGAAAGACAAGGGAAAGGAATTGTATCAGATATTTTCCAGAGGGGAGAGGACTCCACCCTTGAATCTCTGCCACGTGGCGACTGAGAAGCAGGATTGTGGGACCTCTGACTAATTCAGTGGTCCCGAGTGCTTCCCCCTCCCCCAATAGGGCCCACCCAGCTGGCACAAAGTCTGCACATGCATTTCTTCAGCAGCATTCCTGCTCAGCTGATAAACATGGGGCCCAGGCTTCTTTTTCCTTATCTCTCTGGCGCTACCTCTTGGGCGCTGTCCTCCCCTCCTTACTGCTCTGAGTCTGTGCGGAGAAACCAGGCACGGATCTACACAAACAAAAAGGAGGAACCAATTCCACTCTTACCATCTCTGTGCCTGATTTTCTTTACACCCTGGGCTGGAGGGTCTGGGCTGCCCTCAGGGTGGGGCTGTTAGCCGGTTCCACCCACAGGGTACTTGGGCCTCTTTCTCTCACCGACTTCTTCCGTTGATCTAACTAAATGACTCAGAGCTGCAGAGCTGAGTGTGAGAAAAAGAACAACAGCAGAACAGGCTCCAAAAGAAAATTCAAGTCTCCATTTGCAACACTGAAGGATTCTGTGGGCAAAATGCTGACATGACCATCCGAAGAAGTAGAAAGAATACAGAGTCCCTGTACTCCAAAGAGACGGTCATTGTTCAAACACTCAGGAGGTAGCACGTGCTTGAGAACTGACAGTTCTAAAGGATAGACTTCATTTTACTTGGATCCCCAATCGATGCCCATGCCAACTTCATCCAACCATGAGTTGCATGGAGCAAAGATTTGCAAAAGACCACTTTGAAGTTTCAAATTGCCAGGTTATCTCTTTGAAGACTAAGGTGTACCTGTCCCCAAGCATGGCATTTCAAGTGACCTCCTATGCTTGAGAAAGATAGGCAGTGCATAAGGAAGGCTGAAGTCGAAGAAAATATCTGAGTGCTCCATGGGAAGAGGGGCACATCCGCCTGATGATGTAGACTAAGAATGTTGAATATTCATACCGTGGACGGCCAGAAAAACAAACCAATCTGTCTCGGAAATAGGATAGCCAAAATGTTCCTTAAAGTGAGGATGGCAAGACTGGCACCAGGAGAGAAGAGTCCCTGGAAAAGGACGTTGAGCTTGGTGAAATAGAGGGATAGTGACAAAGAGGAGGAGAGCTGACACTGGTCACAGCGGCGGGCTCGAACACAGCAGGGATGGTGAGGCTGGTGCCAACAACGGGGCAGTGTTGCCTTCTGTTGTAGGAGGGATCTCAGTGGGACCAGAACTAGCGGGCGAGCTGTGTGTGTGTGGGGGGGGCGGCACCTGCAAGCTAAGAACATCCTTAAAGTCACCAGGGCATACTTGGCATATTTTTCTGGGCTTTATCTTCTCTAATGAGAACAATCTCTTCCCTCTTCAACTAAGAAATGAAAACACGTGATCTACAATTTTTAGTCCCTAGGGTCCCCCACTTTGTGCTTAAGAAAAAGATGTATACACAATGGGAGGATGGACATATCATTGGGATACATACACACAGCTGTACCTCCTGGTATCTACGCTGAAGCTCACATTCAAACGTACCGCCACCACCCCATCAGGGGACCCCTCATCCCCTTACCCTCCCACCCTTCATCCCCCGCCCCAATACCTTCTAGGGCAGGGCTGTTTCTAGGTGGAGGGTGCCATTGTCGAAAGAAGTGTCAGTGCCTCAGTGGCTGAGACCGCTGAAGCGGCCATACCCGGGGTGTACAGGCGCCAAGGTGCTGCGCACGACAAAGTGCCGTGGGGCTTCTTGTCTGCGTGGGTCCAAGAGGCAGCAACACCGAAGGACCCCAGAACTCAGTAAGATGGTGGGGGAGGGAAGAGAGAGGCGCCTGGAGTGGCAAAACGGAACAGTGGTGGGTGGAGGTCAGTGTTGGGGGGTGGGGGGGGATGGACATGGGCAAGGAATGATCCCTTCTGATAGGGCATGGGTTTTTAGCCCTGGTGGTAGTTACGCAGTGGGCTGCAATCCTCAAGGTAAGCAGTTTGAGACCACCAACTGCCCCTCAGGAGAAAAACAGGGCTTTCCACTCCCACAAAGAGTTACAGACTCAGAAACTCACAGGGGCACTTCTACCCTTCCTATCGGGTCTCTGTGATTCGGCTTCAACTCGATGGCAGTTTTTGGTTTGGTTTGGTGCAGTGGCCAAGCCCTTAACTGCCAACCCAAAGGTCACGGCTAGACCTCACCAGCTGCTTTGTGAGAGGATGGTGTAAATCTCCGGACCTTTCAGAGCCGTGCTTCCTGAACGCCGCCCAAAGTAGCTTACTCCATTCTTTAAAGAGCTCTCCTTTATTTTAGGTTTTGTTTTGTTTTTCCTTTGTATTGCAATGAAATTATTGTGGTTGTCGCTGTCATGAACTTGGCCCCTCACTCAGGAAGACACCATGTATCACTAATAAACATCTCCCGGTCCTGCACCATCCCCAGCCAGTTGCACATGAAACTGTTGTGAGTCAGAGGGCTTCTGCTGGCTGGTTTTTCAGAAGTAGAACACTCAGCTTTTCTCCCTAGTCCACCTTAGTCTGGAAGCACCTGTGAACCCCACTCAGCATGAGTTCTAATTCTGTTCTTCTGGCTTTCATGGGATTTACCGGGTCCTTCTTCATGGCAATCCTTAATGACCGGTCTAGTCTGCCCCACCGCGTTCTACGCTCGCTCTTTGAGGGCGGCTTTGATTTGTGTGGTGATGACAGTAACGTCTAATAGGAAAGGGATTGCTTCCCACTTTGTCCTCCCCACAGCACATGACCCTTTCCCGCACATAACAGTGATGGAATACATGAGATGGATGCTGAAGACGGTTATTTATCCTCCCTTCCTCCTCTTCTCTAGATCAAGGATTGGCAAGCGTTTTGCTAAAAACAGCCAGATAGTAAATATTTTAGGTTTGGGGGCCATCTGCGGTCTCTGCTGATGTACTTTGTTTTACAACACTGTAAAAATGTAAACATTTTTTCCATGAATAAGATGTAAAAAAAATAAGAAATGGTGGCAGGGGTGGGTGGGGTAGGCATTGCGTAGAGTCAGCCACCGTCTGGAGAGCTAATCCCTCCTGCTCTTCAGGGGCTAGGGTTGGGGTTGTGGGGAGATGCAAACCCCATTCGTAGCACAACCACCAAACCAGCAGTCCTTGGGTTCATCCTGCCTTGGGGAGACCCCATGTGAGCAGGGCAGACTGGTGCTCCATGGGATTCCAACAGATGTGAGTTGTCTTCTGGAAACCTGGGGGGCTTTTCATCTAAGGGACTTCTGGTTAACAGAGGAGCACTGAATCATTTATGCCACACTGGACTTCTTAGCTCACTAACCCACTGCCACGGAGTGAGTCAGTTCCGACTCCCAGCAACCCTCTAGGGCAGAGTGGAAATAACAGCCCCCTCCAACTCCCAGACTGTCAACCTTGATGGAAGCAGACTGTCACCCTGTGTTCCCATTGAGCAGCTGGTGGGTTTGAACTGTCAACCTTGCAGATGTTTGGTGAGCATTTTAACCGCTGCATTACCTGGGCGCCTATAAAACACAGGTCATGAGTTGGATTGGGACCACCGGCTGTCTGTAGTTTGCCAATCCTGTTCTAGATGAAATGCCACTACGTTTTTTGGTGATATGATTGGGTTCCTGGGACTTTCTTAATTCTAGGTGTCTTCCCATGAACATTCCTGAATTTGACAAATTCCTTCTTCAATGGTAGCGCGCAAGGGGGCCCCCTGTACCTAAGGAGGCGGCCAACTGAACATGCCCGGTGCAATTGCCAGTCAATGTAAGGACTGATCCTGAATGCTGGGGACCATGATTAGAACAAAGGAGAGTGAGAGAAGGTTCCGGCACTCAAGACATTTATCATCTGACCAAAGTGGCAAGGCTGCTACTCCGGCCGGAAACAGCATCTATGATTTGGTGCCAGATGAGTGATGGAGATAAAGGATTCTGAAACGCTCCGAGAAGCAGGAGGAAGGGGCGGCCAATCAAGATAAGCTCTGCTCCTGGAGAATTTACCAGATAGGCCAACTGCTTCACACCCTTTATTGAACAGGGGCTCTCTGCATCCCCGCATTGCAGGTGAGGCTTAGGGGGTTTCAGTAACTTTCCCAGGCCATCCAGCAAGTACGTGGAGAAGGGTCCTCGCACACACAGGGTATCTGACCACAGAGCCTGAGCACTTTGTGTCTAGGTCGTTCCGTGGCCATTGTTGCCTGGCAACCTCATGTGTAATGGAACAGAGCCTTGCCTGGTGCTGTGCCCTCCGCATGATAGTGTGAGCTCATTGGTGGGGTGACTATTGAGTCCGTCCATCTCTAGAAGATTCCTTGCTTTTCACTGCCCCCCTGCTTGACCAATGGAGCCCAGAGGGTGCTGTGAGTCTCAAAGTGCATCAGCACCAGCACCAGTGGCTCCTCGGGAGAAAGGTGGGCATATCTGTTCCCCGAAAGATTTACATACTCATGCAACCCTATTTAGGGTGCTTCTGAGTTGGAATTGACTCCATAGCAGTGGGGTGGACTATTCTACCAGACCTGATGCTCTGTGGATCACAAAAGGCCGCACTGCCTCCCTATAGAGTCAGTGGCTCACCAAGGCTATCTTCTGCAAGAGACCAGACTGATCCTTCTTCCCAGTGTGGTAACTCCCAGGGCTAGGATACAGCCCAGGAATCCCTCTGAGAAACTCCTTCTGAGCCGGATTCTAACGATTGAACGGGGAGAACGGGACTGACTGTGGGAGCTGAGACCAGGAAACCAAACAACATGGAAAAAGGGAAATCGAAGCAGCTTTGGGTCTGTGAGAAACAAGACCAACTATAGGAAAGCTCTCTTAAAATATGGGAATTTCGCTATTCTGCTAGTACAACTTCTGGGTCCCTGGGGATTTGTAACCTCCCTTGAAAATCCAAAAATTAAAAAAACACAAAAAACTTACTACCATCATCAATTTTGACCCATAGAGACTCTCCCTTAAAGATCAAAACCCAAATCCATATATTAACAGTAAATGAAAAAAAAATTTTTAATCATTTTATTGGGGGCTCATGCAACTCTTAACACAATCCATACATCCATCCACTGTGTCAAGCACATTTGCACATTTGTTGCCATCATCATTCTCAAAACATTTGCTTTCTACTTGAGCCCTTGGTATCAGCTCCTCAGTTTTTCACCTCTTTACCCACTCCCCTCCTTCACAAACCCTTGATAATTTAGGAATTATTATTTTGTCATGTCTTACACTGTAGACATCTCCCTTCACTCACCCACTTAACAGTAAGTGAAAATTTAAAAAACGCATTATATCTCCTCTGCCTCCTTGGCATGCAAATACAAAGAGCAGTTTAATGTTCGTGCCTCAGATGTATCATGAAAATAATTTGGCTGTGGCACAGTTCACTGACATCCTTACTGTTCCTTACGGGGCATGATTTGATTTGCCCCTCCTGAGTCTGCTTTTCATTTATTTCTGTGCCTTGGTTTTCAGCTGTTTCTCCTTGTTCCAACAGTCCTTTCCCTCCCTGGTCCTAATTTCAGCAGCTTGAGCTAGGATACCAGGCAACCAAGCTTGCTAGAATTTCATGTGAAGCAAAAGTTCTTGCCTCCAAATAGCTAACTACCAGTTCAGTGTGGAGTCTACAGATGCTACAAACAGGTGCTACAAGGTGAACCCACTAATTGAAAGGTTGGGCATCAGCCCCACCCACCCAGACATGTTTCAAAGAAGAAAAACAAAACAGGGGTCCGATGATCTGTTTCTGAAATCAGCCGCTGAAAACCCTGGTGAACACAATTGTACTCTACACAGTTTTTAAGTCACATGCATGGTTTTTACTACATGCATAATACGACTTCCCGTTTAGTGTTGTCCAACCCACATCCACTGCCATCAAGTTGATTCCAACTCCCAGAGATCCATGACATTCCCGAGGCGGTAAATGTTTATGGAAGCAGAGAGCCTCATCTTTGCCCCTCAGAGCGCCTGGTGAGTTTGAACAGCCCACTAGGTAGTTTGCAGCCACTGGAGCCAATGGGGCTCCTTATTTGGCTTCTTAGAACCCTTGTTTTATGAACTTCTTGCTCCTTGCGTCTTCCCTTTTCTCTAAGTTCGGGAGAAGTGAGTTTCAGTCCAATCGGAACAGTTTGGGTGAGAGATGATTTCGAAGGACAGAGTAGTAAGTAACCATCCGAAGATCCCGAAGCGCAAAGCAAACTCGCTGTCCTCAAGTCGAGCCTGACTCATGGTGACCCTTCGTTCGGGGCGGCACTGCCCCTGAGATTTGAAACTCTTTACAAGCGTAGAAAGCCTGCTCTCTCTCAGAGCGGTCCGGTCGGTGGCCTTCTCTGTGGGTTCTGGTGGTTTCAATCAGCTGACCTTGCTGTCAACAGCCCCACCCGTTGCCCCTCCTCCACTGGGCTCCTTACAGCCTTGCTGTGAGTTGGAATCACGTGGTGGCAGCGGGCTGCTGTTTGGTTTTGAGTCCCCATGCTCTGTAGAATTGGGGGTCGGGCCATTCCTCCCATCCAGACCAGAACGGGATCTATTTTATCAACTGTCTCCTAGAAGCCGACAAGCTCTCATTGGCTGGCAGGTTAAGGAAGAGCCAGTGTCTGCTGACTGACGTCTGTCCTGGTATGTGTGTCCAGGACAAAGAGATCTGTGGACTGACCCCACCCCACCCCCGACCCAGGGGGACGAACAACAAAAACGTCGGTGAAGAGAGACAGCGGTCGGTGTAAGATATGAAAATGATAGTGATTGATAATTGATCCAGGGGGATCACGAGGGTGTGAAGAGAGAAGAAAGAGGAGCTGATACCAAGGGCTCAAATAGAAAATGAATGTTTCCTTGAAAAGGATGACGGCAACCTATGTACAAATGTGCTTGAACCAATTGATGTATGGAGTGTGATAAGAGCGGTCAGAGCCCCCAATGAAATAGTGTTAATAATAATAATAATAAAGAAAGAGACCTGGCTGTAATCAACAGCGACCTCATCTCTCCATGAGGCTTAGTTAACCAGCGCAGCTGTGATAGGAATACGCAGGCGGCTAGGGGCTGGCTTTGGTGCCGGCGATGCATTTCTCACCATCTAGGAGGCTCTGAGCGCCAGCGCTGGGGAAGGCTTTGTCTGTGGACTCTGGACCAGGCCCTTGTCTCTCCAGACACTCTGTCCTGGGCCCTTGGAGATCTCCATGTGTCTTAGCATCTGTCTTAACGCATTTAAAAAACAGAACAACTTCTCTGCTTGCTTGGTTGTGTAATCTCCTGTGTTTTCTCAAAAGACACCGATTCGAAAGAGACAGGGGCTAGGTCTAGGGTGCCTCCTTTAAGATTGGCTCCCTGGCCCCTGGCCAAGGTGTCCCCTGGTTCTACACGAGCTCATAAGCTGTCACTCCGCCTTGCCTCTCAGTCACCACAACCGGCCCCCTTGTCCTGTTTCTCAGGGTCGCAGGTACTCCCCTGCTGCGCTCTGCTCAGGGACATGCCGCTGAGGTGTGGGTCTCATTCTCATGTGCAGACGCCTCTCACTACCTGTTCCTCAGAACGCAGCTGAGGGGTGGGTGGGTGGGTGGGAGGAGAGGCAGCTGCAGCCGGGAGTCCTCCAGTCCCGGCCAGCTGCTGGCCGCGGTCCAGGGTGTGCTTCAGTCTTCTGGAACAGGCACCTCCGTCCTCCGAACTCGCAGCAGGTTCTCTTTGCATCTGGAAAAGTTCAAGCATGTTTGTCTGGGTGACGGAGGCCCTTTGGGGGAGGAGTTTAAGAGCATGACATCACCCCAGTCAGATGCAGTTTCCTTTGGAGAGAGAGGAGGGCTGGACTGGGCTGGGGTTCCCAAGAACCGTTGTTGTGCTGGGAGCTGGGGAGTGGGAGGCGAGTGTCAAGGGAGGTTGTTTCTGAATGGTGCCTTGAGGGTGTCTTTTTCGATTCTGTTTCTGAGACATTGTACACACCACTGGCCTCCCACAATGAATTCGTGTCTGGGGTGGGATTGGTGCCAGGAGCTGACTGAAGGGAGGCAAAAACCTGGACTCGCTTACCTTTCTTGTTTATTTGGATAAACCCACCTCCTACCTGAGCCAGATAGAAGCCCCTCATCCTTTTCTCTCCTGAGGAGAGGAAGAAGATTCCAGATGCTTGGTAGTTTCTCTCCAGCTGCCGCTCTTGCTACACCCACTGAAGAGTTACCTTCCCTCCTGGAACTGTGAAAGATGGCCAGCTGCAAGCATTTCAGCTTGGTGGTGGAGGTGATGGAGGTGGTGGTGGTGGAGGTGGTAGAGGTGGTGGTGGTGGAGGTGGAGGTGGTGGTGGAGGTGGAGGTGGTGGTGGTGGTGGAGGTGGTAGAGGTGGTGGTATGTGATGGAGGTGGTGGTGGAGGTGGTGGTAGAGGTGGAGGTGATAGTGGTGGTGGAGGTGGTGGTGGTGGTGGAGGTGGTGGTGGTGGTGGTATGTGGTGGAGGAGGTGGTGGAGCTGGTCGTGGTATGTGGTGGAGGTGGTAGAGGTGGTGGTATGTGGTGGAGGTGGTAGTAGAGGTGGTGGTGGAGGTGGTTGTGGTTTGTTAGAGACCTTATGCACAACAGAACAAAACCCTGCTTGAATTCTGCACCGTCTCCGCAATGGTTTCTGTGCTTGAGCCGTGCTTGCAGTCACCGTGTGGCTCCATCTACTGGAGGCCCTTCCTTGTTTTCTCTGCCCCTCTACCTTACCGTAAATCATGGTGTCCTTCTCCAGGGACTGGTCTCTGCTCTTTTAAGGTCTGTCTGTATGGGAATCTATCCATGTGGGATCACATTGACAGCAGCAACTGGAAAAGTTAGCTAGGACCCTTAGGGGGCTTGGAATGGGGGAGCAGACTAAGGAGGGTAAGAAGGGGTGTGCCACTGGAAAGAGGGAAGGAATTGTCATGGAACTGTACAAGTAGAAGCGGTTTCATGGGTGCATGTCTTGCCGGGCACGATCAGTTCAACAACAAAAGAAAAGAGACATTGTCAACCAGAGTAAGCTACGTGGCCCCTCTGAGCTCTGTGATTTGTCTCGCTAGTCACCTGGAACAATACAGACCTAGATGGCAGACAGTAAAGAGCTAGACGAAAGCTTCGAGAGTAGCCTGGACCCTCGGGGGTCTCGCCTTGAGGATGGTGCTCTGTATTGATCTGCCCCTCACCTTGGTAGGGTCTAAGGCAGGAGTACAAACAGAGGTCCATATACGACATGTTTAAATACTTCGGAGAGAAAAATCAAACCAACTAACGTGTATAAAACATCCTCTCCCCATGTACCTTGACAAGCATGATTTCAGGGCCACGTGGAAGGTCAAATTCAAATTTGGGATTCCACCCCACCCCCTTGGAATTCAGTGTCACAAATGTGGCTTTGTAGGAAGAGCAGACCCCTGGGCCTAGCCCACTCCCCCTGCCTACCTTTGACCCTGAGTCACACAGTGGGGGGTGGCCCTTGCATTCCTACATGGAAGCCTCACCCTACACACATTCTCCAAGCAAATAGTCTTTCCCTGGCCACCCTTGGGTCTATGGGGCACAGGGACAGCGGTGCTGCTGTTCTCACGTGGGGGATGGACTCAGAGGAAAGGCCCACACGGATCCTGAAACAGTGAGTGGACAGCATTTGGACAGGGAATCCCAGGGTCCCCGGTCCCCAAAGTATGTCCTAAATAAGAGGGCATGTCCCCCTTGGTTCTAGCCTCATAGTCTGGGGGTGGTGGGGCAGGGAGGAGAGACAGCATGTGGGCCTCCTAAAGTGCAGAGTCCCAGAAGGGGGTTCTTCTGTCTACTTCTAAGGATGGCACTCCTGGGAAGCACCAAGACGCCTGGAAGGGACGGGATACCCATGAAAAGGTCCCAAGGATAATAACTAGATGCAGGAACACCACTACACTGTGTTAAGTCAGCAGCATCACGTCAGTTGTCCCAACAATCCATGGAAGGTAGATGGGAAAGACCCTCACTCTAGTCACACACACACATACACACACACACACACAGATAGAGAGAGAGAGAGAGAGAGAGAGAGAGATTTACTTGGTTACTGGCAGAGCAGAATTGGTTTGTATCCTCCCCCTACATTTTGTGAGCTACTAAGCCTTAATGTTCTCTAGGCCACCAGCTGACTTCCTAAGCACCCCCTAAATTCCAGAGGCACTGCTACTGGTAAGGTTGAGCTCTTAACCAAAGGAAAGGAGAGCAAGCGTGAAGGGTCTGATGGAAAGGATGAGGGGGTTGGGGAATGGGAAAGGGCTGAGAAGGAGAGAAGACTTAAAAGGGGATTCCCTGGCGACGGTGTGGCCCTCATGATGATTTGGAAGATGGCTTCTTGCATGTGACAAGCAAAAGAAGGACACCTGAAGGAGGAACAAAGAGACCTGCCATCCCTCGCCGTCATATATATATATATATATATATATCCAGTTGTCATTTTTTTTCACTTTCACATTTTACTTCCCGTACTGTGCACGTCGCCTCGCGTTGTCTTTATTTGTAGTGCTGTGTAGACCACGGGGTGTAGCATTTATCTTACTGCGGTCCGTCTGCTTCCTTCCTATAAATAACACTGTAATAGACCTTTGCCCACGTTTACAGTTTCCCTTCCTTAGGAAAAAAGCCTGTTGTGGGGAATTCATTCCCTGTCCCGGAGCAGGCTTCTCCATTGCCGGGGCAGCGGAACGAGTCCCAGATGGATTCTACCTGAAGTGAAGACAATGAACCAGACGAGTCTTTTTCCTTGTTTCCCATAGCCTTGGGGCTTGCCGATACCCACAACGGGACGACTGTTACCACGGCCGCAACCTCTCCAGCTGTGTTTGCAAATGTGTCCAACCAAGAGCAAGAATCCACAACATCAAGTACTCTTCAAAGCACTAGCCCCAACCACACCAGCCCCACCCTGGTCTCTCAAGACAGCAATGTGACCACAGGAACACAGTTACTTTTCTCAGGTAAATAGAAAGCGTATTTGTCTCAGGTCCCCTGGAAGAAAACTTCTAGGGCTTGGGTGAGGTATTAAGGATGCTTACAGATGACTCCCGCTTCCTTGTCCGTCCGTCCCCCCTCCCCCCACGCACACACACAAGGGCAGCGCCATGCTAGCCCCTTGTTTTAATGATCTGGGTTTCATATTTAGGTTGCCCTAAAGCAAACCCTAAGTCCTCCACATAGTCACCACTTTCTCAGGTCCAACTCTGCAACCCAAAGGAAGAAAGAATGAGCCTTGGCAGCTGATCAGCCCCACTTCTTGTACCTTGCATCCCATGCTGCGGGAGGGAGGAGAGCCCCATGAGGACTCCATAGGCCTCTCTGGCCTCTTCTATGTGAAGGAAGGCGGGTACAGGTGCCACTTGAATTGGGCTTTGACTTCTCTAGGTTGAGTCGGCCTCCAACTGGGTTTCCAAGTCTTCAGAACTCCACTGATAGATGTTAGAGGTCCACTCTGTGCCCCTACTTGATGGGCACCGAGTTTGGTCAGGGTGAGGACAGTGAAGGACCCTGTAACTCCCCAGATTCCCTTTACTAGGCTGAAGGACATACCGTGCCTAGTATTTGTACAGCCTTAGCTCAAGAATACAATCAGAAAGTGTGTGTGTGTGTGTGTGTGTGTGTGTGCATTTGTGCTTTGGTCTTTTCCAGAGTCGACAATCAACTTCACATCTACCTCTGGGATCACCCCAATTCCTGAAACCATGAACGCTTCTGTCCAGACACAGACCTCACGAACCATCCCAGTATCCACCACCTCAACCAACCTTCCCACTTCAGGGAAGACCTTGGGGCCCAGCACGTTTGCTGGAAACGTTTCAGATGGCCCAGCCAATCACACCAGCTCTATGACGTCATACACTCAATCCTATCCATCATCTTCTTCTCCAGTTATCGTTAAGGTGAGTGAATGGAGCCACCAATGGAAATACCTCCCTCACTTTATATGTAGGCAAGTCCATGTTCCCCGAAAGGTCTCCTCATCCCACCTATGGAATTGGGGTCCCGTGGGAATCAGCATTTGAAACAGGTAGTTTAAGTGTCGCAGGAAGGAGTGGAAAGAAGCAAAAAGAGGGTGGAGTCAGGGGTCAAGACTGTTTTATGCTTTGGGTATTGCCTTTCTAGGGAGTAGTAAGAAAAGGGGATCTCCTACTACCTGGAGATCCATCCAGTCCTCTATGGTTGGTCCTCTTGTTCTGGGCTTTGACCATTGGGCATATTTGGAAACAGCCCCTAACTGCGTGGTGCTGCTTCTCCCAATGTGTTTGCGACACATAACCTTTCCCCTGTTTGGTCATTGTGCTAAAGCCGAGGGAGGCAGTGGGGAGGAATGGGAGGACAGCGCTGACCACGGGTGGGGAGCTCTGCCTGCCCTTCACATCACAGACTTGGGGCCTGTGCCTGTCAACACCTTTCTGCATGGCAAGCAGAAAGGATTTGGGGGTGGAGCCTGGCAGGAGGTTGGGCAGCCGGTCTGGTTTCTGTTTTAAAGGGAGCCAGACTAGGAATGTGGAGACTCTTGGAGGCCAGGAGAAACATGGGCATCACCAGACATCTGCCTGACCACCCCACAGTGTCCATGTGCCTGGATGCTGAATTGCGTTACATAACTGCCAACAAGGAGGGCTTCGCCTCTTCCCCTCTGCTCCTTCCAGGCCAATATTTGACTAACTGATGACAAAGGGATGCGATCAAGGAAGGGGCCATGACTTCAAAAGTTCAAGGCCCGACACATTTTGAATGTCCTCTTCCCTAAAAACTCCGAGCAAGTACATTTGACCGAAAGGTTAAGAGTTTTGCGTCTTGGAAGAAAGGTCTGTCGATCTGCTTCCAGACACCAGCTTTACAAACCTCTGCAGCATCCTCCGACACACACGGGGCCTCCATGTGTGGCCCATACAGCGCAGCATGTGGATAGCGTGAACCTCTTAGGAACGCACCCTCTGAAAGTCTACTGAAACAGAGGCGGGGGCAGGATGGAGTCAGGGGGAGGATGGACGGAGGAACAGGCATGCTGGCTTATCAAAATATTTATACATTATATATTATTATTATTTTAATGCAGGGAGCGATTAAATGTTTGGAAATCAAAGAAGTGAAGTTGACCCAGGGCATCTGCCTGGAGCAAAATGAGACCACTTTATGCGTAAGTTAACCACTTCCCTACTCTCCTCCCTCCTCCCAATCTCCTTAAGAACTTAAGCCCACTTGCCCTTGGTGGGGTGGGAGCGGGGTGCAGGAGATTTAACTGGGACTAGACTTGCATATCCTGCTGAGATACTGGGTTTAAGGAGTAGAGAGGCCCCATCTGGTGGGCAAAGAAGGCAAAGACAATGTCATTGAAATGCTCAGGTTATCTTCTTCTACACCAGCAAGGCGTTTTAACGTGTGGGATATAACCCATATGGGATTGTGTAACAGAATGTGGGGGCTTCAAAAAAATTGACAGCAGTATAAGGTTTGTGAGCTCACCAGGGCCAAAAATGGATGCAAAGTCAAACACGAAATGGATCTGAAGTGTCCCCGGAGCGCTTGCCCGTGTTGCACATTGCTTAGGCAAGAAGGGGAGCGGGGCCAGTGTACGAAACCTGCCCTCTATTCCATTTGAGAGTCCTGGTGCACACTGGTTACGTGTTGGGCTGCTAACCACAAGTTCAAAACCACCAGACTCTCCTTGGAACAAAAATGAGGATTTCTACTGCTACAAGTGACAGTGTAGGGAATTCACAGGGGCAGGTCCACCCTGTCCTAGGGTCACTAGGAGTTGGAATCAACTTGATGGTAGTTAGTTTTTTTGTTTGTTTTAATTTGTTAGCACTGTGGATACACATTAGACTGCTAACTGAAAGATTTGTGGTTCAAACCCACCAGCTACTCCAAGGGACAAAGATGAGGCTGTCTGCCCCTATAAAGATTTGAAGTCTTGGAACCCTTAAAGGATCGGTTCTACTCTGTTCTATGATTCTGAATCAACTTCATGGCAGTGGATGTGGGAATTTATAGTATATTTAAGGATCTCTGATGACCACAAGGCCAGAAATTCAAACCCAGGTGACAAATGGGGGGTCTGCTTCCTTTAGGGACAAAGGAACAACAAGTGATCCAAATCGGTGGTGAGGTGGGAGTAATGCAACGAAGAGGTATTGCTGAAACCCAGGTGGGGATGGAGCATAATAGTGGGACAGGAGGAAAGTCCAGAGAAATAGAGGAAAGAGGTGGGAGGCAAAGGGCATTTATAGAGGTCTAGACAAAGACATGTAAATATGCAAATATATATATATGAATGGGGAAATAGATCTATGTGCCTATATTTATAGTTTAGTATTAAGATGGCAGAAGGACCTTGGGCCTCTACTCAAGTACTCCTTCAATGCAAGAATACTTTCTTCTATTAAATTGGCATTCTATGATGTTCACCTTCCCGACACAACTGCTGAGGACAAAGCGGGTAAATAAGCAAATGCGGTGAAGGAAGCTGATGGTGCCTGGCTATCAAAAGGTATAGTGCCTGGGGTCTTAAAGGCTTGAAGGTAATCAAGCGGCCATCTAGCTCAGAAGCAACAAAGCCCACATGGAAGAAGCACACCAGCCTGTGTGATCACGTGGTGTCGAAAGGATCAGATATAAGGCATCATCAGAACAAAAAAATCTTACCATAGTGAATGAAGGGGGAAGTACAGAGTGGAGACTCAAAGCCCATTTGTTGGCCACCAGAGATCCCCTTGCAGAGGGGTCTAGGGGAGGAGATGAGTCAGCACCGATGAAGAATACAGCTTTCCTCTAGTTCCTAAATGCTTCCCCCCACTCCCGCCCCACCGCAACTATCATGATCCGAATTCTACCTTGCAAGTCTGGCTAGACCAGAGGACGTACACTGGTGCAGATAGGAGCTGGAGGCACAGGGAATCCAGGGCAGATGATACCTTCAAGACCAGGGGTGTGAGTGGCGATACTAGGAGGGTAGAGGGAGAGTGAGTTGGAAAGAGAGAACCGATTACAAGGATCTACATGTGACCTTCTCCCTGGGGGACGGACAACAGAAAAGGGGGTGAAGGGAAACGTCAGAGAGGGCAAGATATGACAAAATAATAATTTATAAATTATCAAGGACTCATATTGGGAGCGGGGAGGGAGGGGGAAAAAAGAGGACCTGATGTAAAGGGCTTAAGTGGAGAGCAAATGCTTTGAAAATGATGAGGGCAATGAATGTACAGATGTGCTTTACACAATTGATGTATGTAAGGGTTGTGGTAAGAGTTGTATGAGCCCCTAATAAAACATTTTTAAAAAATTGTCCACCTGGGATCCCAATGGGGCAATTCGATTCTGTCCTATAAGATGGCAATAGCCTGTTTAGAGTAGTTAACAAATCTGTATCGACGGATTTAAGTTGACTTTTATGCTAAGAAAAAGGAGCCTTCGTGGCAATGTGAATTACTTCTTGGGCTTTGTACCTAAAGGTCAGCAGTTTGAAACTACTAGACACCCGTTGGCAGAAACATGAGGCTGTCTGCTCCCAGAAGGAGTGAACAGTCTCAGAAACCTACAGAGGTAGTTCTACTTACCTGTCCAACAGGTAAGTAGCCAAGAGGAGGAGTCCCGTGTACGGCAGTGAGCCTGGGGCTTATGCCAAGGAACGTGGTGCAGTGATTATGCTGCTAACCACAAGGTTAGCAGTTCGGAACCACCAGCCCCACAGAGGGAGAAAGACAAGGCTTTCTACTCCCATAAGAGTCGCAATATCGGAAACAGGGGCAGGTCTACCCTGTCCTACAGGGTCGCATGAGTCAGAACAAACTCTCTGGCAGTGTATTTTGATTTTTTGTCTTCATAAACAAAACTGGTTACAAATGAATTGATATTTGACCCGTGGAGACCCCTGTGTGCAGAGTAGACTGGGCTCCACAGGGTTTCCAGGGGCTGATTTCTCAGAAGCACATCATCACCAGGCCTTTCTTCTGTGGCACTTCAGGGTGGATTCTAACCTCTGGCTTTGGGGCGAGCTGGCGAGCATGTTAACTCCTTTCACGCCCCAGGACTCCTAGTCACGTCGAATGTGGACTCCTCTGGGCTCCTGTTGGTAGCTCCATGCACAGTCTATGCTGTTGCATTCTTTTTCGAAGAGCTGCTTTTCCAACGTCGCTTGTGGAATGTTCACATCCTTTATTGATGAGCATGCGTCTTTTAGCTCCCGTGTCTTTTAGCCTTCAGAGATTTGTTGTTGTTGTTGTTCGGTTTGTCTGTACTTATGCCTGCTTTAAAATTAAAAAATTTATATCAGGCCTTTCCATTGTAGTATTTTGTAATATGCAGCTAAGCCATTCTTCCTCCGTTATACTATAAAACAATGTGAATGTTTAAAATCTGATCACCTAGGGAAAGTTCACAAATGTCTTGTAAAGCTTTAAAAAAGAAGCCATTTAATTGAAAGCGCTCCTCTTTTTCTGCCCTTTTTCTTGTTAAAAATGTTTTTTTCCCTGTGAGTTTTATGGCTCTCTTAAAGTTCTTTATAATATAAATGCCCGCTTATGTAGTCTACATGATTATGGCCGATCTCTTAGGGAGCTGATGGAGTTCTGCATCTTTATCTCAGGCTTAGTCATTTTTCTTGAGCTTGCGTGTGCCTGCCGGGAGCTTTGCACTTCATTCTTTTTCATTTCCAGAGCTGTCAGGTTATCTACCGCAATAGGTTGTTTTTTTTGGTCTACTACAATACATTGTTTCTTTTCCTCTTCGTTTCAGCTTTCCGTCTCGTTGTGCTGGGAAAAGCTTATAGCAGAGTCAAATGTTAACAGTCATAGCAGGCTTCCTTGCTTGGCTTCCCATACATTCCGTTTCCTGACAGCAACAACCCGGCTCTGGGCTGAAGGAAGAGGCAAAGGAAAGAGTGGTGTTTACTTTAGAAGAAAACCTTCTCTATCATGTCAGGGATCCACGTAAGAGAACCAGCGATGTGACCCATGGCGTGTCTAGGTTGGAAAGGGCCAGGATGGGGCTGCCTTTCTGTAGAGGGTTTAAGTTATTTATTTTGTCCACTCTTGCTACCTATCTCTTACCTACAACTGCCACTTGGTCTCCCTGACTTGCAAATCTTTTTAAATTGCACTTACAGGAATCTTTTCAAACTCCAAGCTCACTGCCATCCGGTCAATTCCGACTGGTGGTGACCCTGGAGGGTAGGTTAGTATTGCCCCCGGCGGCGGAGGGGCTCTAAAAATAAATCTTTATGGGAGTTGAAAGCCTCCTGGTCCTCGCAGCAGCTGGTGGGTGGGAACTGCTGACTTCATGCGTAGCAGCCCAAAGCCTAACCATCCATGTGAGCCCTTTTAAAAGATGACGATTGTGAAGAAGTGAATTCGCATAACAATCACGAAGCGAAGTTTGCAAAAATTGTTTACGTCAACTTTGGTTTATGTGCAGTGTGTGTGTATAGACAGATTGCACCACCGTGTTTCTCTGAGGCTGATATTGAACTTCGTTCATGAGAGGGAAAAACCCAAACCTCTGCTAGCGGTAGATAAGGCAAGTGTTCATGATCTTTCGTCTCTATCCTGGCCTGAGCATCGATGCTCGTTGGAGTCACGCAGGTCCTTGCTAGCAGGTTGATTCGTGGTCCCCAGGATGGAGAACTAATGCACAGCATCGCCCTATGTGCCCAATGGTCTTAAAGTTCAGATGTCACGAGAACCATCATGCTTGGTAAAGTAGAGGGGCCGCCAAAAGAGGAAGATCCGTGACAAGGTGGATGGACGCAGTCTCTGTGACAGTGGGCGCAAACGCAAGGGCAGTGGTGAGGAAGGTGCAGGACCGGGCGGGGCTTCGGTCGCTGCACAGAAGGGTGCGTATGCATCCTGAGCCAATCGATGGCCCCTGCCGGTAACAGCAATCGCCTAAGACAAGTGCTGCTTCTCCAAGAACAGCAACGCTTCCTGAGCGGTGCTGTGTCCCCTGCGTGACAGCAGGCTATTCTACATGGTCCCCCCACTGAGAGGGTCTCCACAGAGGCCCCTGAGCTTTTGGGAGACTGTGTGAGTGGGGACGTGAAAAGACAGGTGCTTGTTGCCTTGCGTCGCTGTGGGCTTGGTTCTGACTTGAGCTGGGTGCACAGTCCGGCTGCACCACGGGATCCTCAAGGCTGACACCTTTCAGAATCAGGCCGGTCTTGGGTGCCTCTGGGTGGGCTTGGAGTTAACTGCTTGCGCCACCATGCTGTTGCTGTGTCCTCAAGTCCACGCTGATTCGTGCGCAGCCTGTACACTACACAGCACAAGGGCCCTGCAGGATTTCCTAGGCTGACATCTTTATGGGAGCAGATTGCTAGAGCAGCTGCTTAAGTGGAACCACAAACCTTGACATTAGCAGCCAAGCGCTTCACCACTGCACCACCAAGGCCCCTTGTGTATCATCCACGTACTGCCACTGAGCTGGTTCGGACTCACAGTGACCCTACCTAGGTTTCCCGCGGCTGTGGATCTTCATGGGAACAGATCACCTCATCTTTCTCCCACTGAGAGTCTGGTGGGTTCGAACGGCTGACCTGCGGTTAGCAGCCTTGAGTGTAGCCCTGTGCCCCAAAGGGCCTCCTCATTTTCTTTCAGCTGAAATTATACTTTTAAAGTCAGATGGCCTGGAGGAACTGGTTCTAACAGTGGGAAATTCAGAGCCTCCCCACAGGCTGATAAGGAGCAAGAAGGGTGTGGATCCCCTCACATTTCATCCTGGAGTACTTGTGCAGCGAGGACACGCTCCTGGTCTACTGCATGCCCCTCTGTTGGACAGGACGCATGTGTTGGTCCCGGTTAGCCAGATACTGGTTGTGCACGGGTACACCACAACTACCCAGGGAGCTAGTGCTCTCTGTTTTGAGGCAGAAAGATGTGGCAGACCGTCTCCCTGCAGAGTACAGTGCTGGGACCCCTCTGAGACAGTGCTGCAGGGAATCAGCTCCCTGCGCACTGTCCAACATGACTTCCGTACGTGCATTTTGCACAATGTACATCCCCAAACCCGCTGCCATCAATTCCAACTCAGAGTGGTCCTATAGAGCGTTTCCATAGCTGCAGATCTGTAGGCAAGCCGATAGCCTCATCGTTCTTCCAAGGGGCAGCTATTAGGTTTGAACCACCAACCTTGTGGTTAGCAAGCCAGTGCTTTCCTGAGAGCCCCACTGGGGTTCCTTTCCCCTTTCCCATCCTTAACCTCTATGTCCACATCCCTTCCATGACCCCAAAGGGCTGGGGGCGAGGCAGTCCCACATCCTTCTCAGGTGCTTGTTGCCACCGAAACGATGTTGGAACAGTGGTTCCTTTGGCCAGGGCACCCAACCACTTGGTTAGAACCACCTCTCTCTCTCGAGCCACATCTGTTTCTACGCAGAGGTTGTGTTTGCTTGGCAACAGCTTGTACCATCCTTATTCTTTCATGTGGACTTCCCCCCTGGCAGGCTGCCTCCAGCCTCCAGTTCACATGCCCCACACCCACTCCTTCCGCACCCTCTGCCCAAACACTAAAGGTCAGTTTCCAGGCAGAAAGCAATGAGTTGCAGATGGAGGACTGAGGAAGATGGCGTTGCCTAGTGGACAGAGCTTTCGCCGGGGAGACAGAAAGGGTGACTTGCCCCCGGGCCCTGCTGCTTGCTTACGGTGTGACTTCTAGCGGGGCCTTGACTTACTCCAGCCGCTCTGTGAGGAGGGCCGCATTGCCTGCTTTGTCAACCTCACATCGAAGTGGATGCTTCTTCTTCTTTGTTATTTTTAAAGGGTATTGGGGGAGACAGAGGGTTGATGGTAAAATCTCTTGACATCAGAATAGATCTTAAACATCATTTGGAAAAATGGCCAGTCAAGCAAAGTGCTTAGTGTGCCTCTGGGGTATGTTAGGATTTCTGGGAAGATCCATCTAGATGGGATCCATTGGACAGCAGCAACTAGAAAAATTAGCTGGGCACCTTAGGGAGCATCGAGCTTATGTTCAAAGAGGGGAGGGACAACTCAGAAGAGGAGCGGGGAGAATAGGTGCCCACCTCAAAGAATGTAGTCCGTGTCACCACCTGGTACATGGAGACACTGTGGAACTGGTGGACGCTATGAAGGGTGTATTTGTAAATTCACTAAAAGCAAGGATTCTTTGAGGAGTTTGCAAATGCCATTTCTAGAAAGGTTAGATGTTTTGTTCTCGTGGCTATTGTTGGTTTTGCAAAGTTAAGTGTGGGAGCAGATGTAGCTAAGGGTGTGCAGACTGGACGCCCTTGAAGAGTCTGGTAAGCGGTGGCTTGCTCCTGCCCACTCTCCCCTGAAACATCCTCTCCTGGGGGAGGATGTTTATTCCAGGCAGCCGGAGAAGCATTGTTCTTTGTTCAGGATCCACCTGCTCCTCTCGGGACCCAAACACAGTTCGCTAAGGATGCTGTCGGATTCCAGAGTGGGTGGCCGGCCACTGTTCTTCCCTTGAATTTGGTCCAAGGGGCTAAGGCAGGGGCGAAGGGACCTTGTGTGGAGGCCAAGCCGCTTGGGACATTGAGTTGAACAATGGACTGACTTCTTTGGTGTGTTTGGTGCTCAGCTGAGTGTAGCCTGGGTCCTAAATTATGTGAATGCACACCCACCCCGTCCCCCATGGAGGATTCTTACCAGCTAGTCAGAGAGAAGTGACAATGACAATGAGGCAGACTATGATTAGACATCAGCGCACGGGTAGATGACCCAGTGTCTGGCTGATTGCTACAATTAATAATAGCAATATCTACCAGTTAGCCTGTTCCCTGTAGTTCCCAATGCCATGTGGGGTGCTGCTCAGACTCCACCTCTTACGTCGCAGCTATTGTGCTGACCGGAGGGGAAGCTGACACGCGGAGTCATTGCTTGGCTGACCAGGAGCTAGTCAATGACCAAGCAAGGGTTGATGTCCAGCCCAGCAGAAGACAGGCCTGGTTTCTTGGGCCAGGTGAGATGAGTTAGGTCTTAAAGGATGGAGACAACAAAGGAGATGGCTGTGTTTTCCTTTCTCCTGCCAACCCGGGGTGTGAAATGCTGCCTGCTGACCCACCTGCACTTCCTTGTGGCGTCTCTGTTCGTAGCGCGTTTCTCCATCGCCTCTCCTACATATAGGGCTTCCTACTCCCGGAAAGAGTCTCCGTCTTGGAAACCCACATGGGCAACTCTGCCGTGTCCCAGAGGGTCACTATTAGGTAACATTGACTCCGTGGCAGTGAGATTGTTTTTTTTGTTTTTTCCTCTTGCCCTATTCTGAGACCCCAAATGAAAAAGTGAGTCTACGCTCTCTTTTCTATAGAACACTTCATTTGCACCTGTCTCATGTTTAAAAGATACAGCAACAACCACCCATCGCCACGGAATTGACTCCTGCTCCTGGCGACCCTTATCGATCCTTACAGAAGAGAACTGCTTTCCCGAGTGTCCCAGCTTGGGATCTTTATGGAAGAGCACTGTGAGCCATTCCTGGAACAGTACTGCCGGGAGGGTGAGAACCTCCAATCTTTGGGCAACTGAGGACAAACTGTGCCCCCCCACCAAGGACCCTCTTGCTTATGATCCCTACACCGTCGCGAGCGGCGTGGCCTCTTAATCTTGTCCCACCTCTGGTTCTTCGCCTGAAAAGGGAGGGCAATAATACCACCCCAGTCATAAGGCTGTGGGAGCTCCAGCAACAGTGCCTGGTCACTGACTTTCTTGGCTGCACAGAGCCTTCCCGGCCCACGTGGAACCCATCGCCAGCCCTACGCACATGACACACCCGCAGTGTGTTCTATTCAGGGCTTGATAAAAGTGAGTCACAACAACGGAACCTCCACCAGGGGCCGCATCTTCTTGGCTTCCTCAGGTGGAGGAGGGTGCAGTTTTGTTTTGCTGGTTTCGATCCCGCAGGAGCCCTCCCCGCAACATTTCCAGGCAGAGAGCATGGTCGGTCCCTGCCAAGCTGGTGTCCAGACTCCCCGCTGCAGACGCTCTTAGAGAGACTGGGTTTCCCCAGAAGCAGAGACCTGACCTATGGACTTCCAAGGAGAACCGCAGAATCAGTCCTTTCCCAAGGAGTGAGGCCTCCATGGCCTTGAACCCCAGGGTGCTTTTCTCCGTAGCCTGCCTCTGAGAGTTTCTTGAGGCTCTGCTACAAGTGGATTAGCCCTGCTCGCCTAGCCTAATCCAGGCTCAGCCATTTTTCCTCAGCTCCCTCCAATTCCAGCTGATGTTACAAAGTTGGGGTCTGAGGAGACCTTGACTCTGGCTTGTTCCGGGGTCTGGGCTTTCCTGCCACTGCTCGCAGGAGCAGGAAAATGCCCGGCTTTCATTCCAGGTTGAGCGGAGCCATGGCAGGAAGCTCTCTCCTCCACAGAGGCTCCGTTCTGATGGCCGGCACACCTCCCAGAAAGTTCGCCCTCACAGGAAAGCCATTGGAGCGGCTCAGGCATTTCCTGCTCCACCATCTGCCATCCGGACGGAGGAGAGTGTCTTGGTTTCTTGGGTTCCTTTCTGGTGCAGGAGAGGTTACTCTGCTTCTTGGAGAAAGCCTGGAATGTCTGAGCACAGGACGCAGGACTGCTAACATATACCTCTCCCGAGACTCGGGTGTTGAAGGGTGGTCGGAGTTTCAGCTTCTGGGGCCGAGTTCCTGGGTGGTAGGGACCGGTCAGCAACCTGGAGCAAGCTCTAGTCCTCAGTGAAGCTGGAATGGACAACTAGATGATGCTAAAAGTCAGTTTGAACGGCGTCCTCCTCGAGCCCCCTTCAGCCGCCCCAAGGTGGTGTACATGGTTATTGTGCAAACAGAAAGGTTAGCGGTTCAAGTCCACCCAGAGGTGCCTCGGGAGAGAGGCCTGGTGATCTCCTTGCCCAAACTCAGCCATTGGCCATCCTGTGGCATGCAGCCCTGCTCTGCTGCACGTGGGGTGTCCTGGGGCCAGAAGTGTCTCAACTGCCACGGGTTTGGGCAGTAAGAGGGAAGGGACCTTGTTAAGACTATGAATCCACAGACGTGTCCTCCAGCCCTCATCTCTCCTACCCTCCAACAACGAGGGCAGCTGTCACAATGAAACAAAGGGCCTTTCTCTCAATTTCCCATATCTCCCATGACCGGCAATTTCTTCTGAATTTAGCTTGAATAACTTGTGTATACAGGCAATTACTGAACAAGATGCTATTTCCTAAGTTTGTTCTCAGATGTTTGGGAGTGGACCTCTCAAAACCCCTCACTTGTCCTGAGAACTCGATGTATTTTTCTGTGGCTCGGTATTGGGATTTTTTCTTATGATTTTATTTTTGTATATGTGTGCGTATCTATATATCAGTGCTACATGCATAAACATACACATGCACACACACATGCACATACAGTTTGCAGTTGCTTATACTGTTTCCAGCTGATATTTTAGAAAGAAGGATTCTCCTTGGCGAGGAGGTAGTAATGTGACACTGATCAGAATTCTTGCTGGAGATGCTGAATGGAATTTCCTCTCCTGCTCACCACTTCTCTCTGTCTTCCCAGGAGGACTTTAAGAAGGACAAAGGCGTGGGCCTGATCCAATTGCTGTGTAAACAAGAGCAGGAGGACCCTAGGGCTGGGGGGTGCTCCCTGCTCCTGACCCAGTCAGATATAAAGCCCCAGTGTCTGATGCTGGTCTTGGCCAACAGAACAGGTAAGGGGCATGTCTGTGCAGGGAGTTTGGAAGGAGTCAGGCTGAGGTGGGGAGGACTGAGTGTCAGGGGTCCCTGAGTGCCGATCAGGTATCTCAGCTCTGATCAGAGGGGCTAGGGAGAAAGGCTTGTTCTGCATTAGGAGATGTCCTCCTGAGGTGGGGCACTCTGACTATAAGAGCATCTTCTAGAATGGCATGGGAGGGTACAATAGGATGAGTGGGTTCAGCATCTAGGTCCAGCAACCCTTGTTTCTATTTCTAGAACTTTCCAGCAAGCTCCAGCTTATGGGAAAACACCAGTCTGACCTGGAAAAGGTAAGCTTCTGAAGTCATGCATCTCAGAGGGGAAACAGGCTCCGGGGAGTGGGTGGGGATGAACAAGGAGGTCCAGACCTGCCCTTCTTATTTCTCCACCCTGCTCTGAAAGTTCTCCCTTCTATGTCCGATCCAAACACATGAAGGAGTTGCCTTAATTAAGATATGTCAGTCTGAAATCCTCAGCTTTGAAAACCCCTGTGGTCAGTATCCTCTTGTGTCCATTCGTGGTTGGGTCCCATAAGGGGGTCAGAAGAGGGCAGGGCACCATGTCTAGGACCTGCCTTCCACAAATGACAGGGCTGTCTTTGCTGTGTCCCCTCTGTAAGCTGGGCATTCACAGCTTCACCGCAGAGAGTGTTGGGAGCCACCAGCACTACTCCCGCAAGACCCTGATTGCTCTGGTGACCTCTGGGATCCTGCTGGCTATCTTGGGTACCACGGGCTATTTCCTCATGAACCGCCGCAGCTGGAGCCCCACAGGAGAAAGACTGGTTAGTGCCAAGATCCGGAGAAGGAGATGGGGCCCACAGTGGTCTGCTGGGAAGGTCCATGTATGTCAGGCCCAATGCCAAACACGCCACCCCATGTTCTTACACAGGCACATTCTTGTGTGTGCGCACCAGATCCACAGACAGTTGCAAGCAATATATGCCCAACTTGGGAGGGATGGATTGGGGGAGGGGCACTCCCAGGGGTGTGGGGTCACATTGTCTGTTCATTCCTTTTTTCCCTGGATAGTTTAGCTGGGGATAAGCAGGGCAGGCTGCCACACATCTTTACAAGCTTGCTAAGTGCTCATGGGGTCAGCCTCACCCTCAAGAAGGGGGCCCAAGGAAGGCGGCTTCTGATGATTTCTGGCTGAGGGAGGACCAGGCTGGGGTGCGAGGGTGGGGAGGAGGCTGCACGCTGGGGCTGCTGTTCCCCTGTGGGGCTGGCTGCAGAGCTACGGTGGCACGGTGAGGTGCCTCTCCTCTGTCCTCTCTCCTCCAGGAGCTGGAGCCCTGACCACTCTTCCGGAAGAAGGAAACCTGCACACATGCAGCTGCAACCTCCCCCTCCCTCCTGCGCTTTCCTCCCCTTCCTGCCGGCCCCTGCCCACACAGCCTCACACCTCTGCTTACCAGATAATGTTCCTTTATTTATGCACCATCCAGGGTGAAGACCCTTATTACACGGAGAGCAGTGGTGGCCAGGGCAATAGCTCGGGCCCCCGGGCCTCACCCGAGGCCCAGGGAAAGGCCAGTGTGAACCGAGGGGCTCAGGAGAATGGCACCGGCCAGGCCACGTCCAGGAATGGCCATTCAACAAGACAACACGTGGTGGCTGACACCGAACTGTGACTTGGTTGGGTGGGACAAGGCTGGGCAGTGCCCCAGGCCGGGCCTCCCCCTCCATCTGGACACAGCCCTCAAGCTCGACCCTTCTCACTGGCCTAGGGATGTGCAGGACATCAGGCTGGGGGTTCTCTCCACCTTGGGCAGAGACAGGGAACCCCCTGCTCTTTACTCACTTCAGACTTCAGTCTTACTGGGGTGATGGGAGAAAAGCCGAAGTCCAGAGAAGCCCCCAGGGAGTGTTGCTACCCTTCCTGCATTCCTGCCCAGGCACCTTCCCCAGCCTTCCTCTTTTCAGGCTCATTACAGGAGCCCCCAGAGAAAAGCCCAGTCTTTTCTGGATGACAATTTCTGCCCGGAAAGCACACCTTTACCTTCTGCTTCCTTGTATTTTTCCTCCTCTACTTTAGGGAAACCAGAATAATCCTTTCCACCTACGCCCTTGTCCTGATATAGCCAGAAAAGCTAGTTGTCTTCACCGGCTTCTTTTATCCCTCGAACAAGACACTGTAGGTTCAGCCACCAGCTTCCCTCTGACTCCCCACAAGGTCCACCCAGAGCCCTGCTTCCTCTCTTGATGTACTGAGCCCGGCACTGGGGAGCAAGGAGGTGCTCAGATACGCGTTCACCCCTCTGTGGAGACAGTTGGCTTCAGCCCAGGTCTTCTCTCATGGTCAACGTCCACCTCCTTGTTGGACTCCTATTTCCTGGGTCCGAAGGGCAGAATGGTGGGACCAGGTCTCTGAGCAGAGCCCTCCCCTCTGGGCCGGACTGTTTGGAGGAGGACTCTCACTCTGAGGCTGGAGTCCCAGCTGCTCTGCTCATTGTGCAGCCTGGCTCCCTCCCAGACTTGGGGGCTGAGCTGTGACCTCAGCGCGCGCACACACACACACATACACACACACACAGAACTCTTTCTAGTGGCCTCGCCTACCCCCGCCCCTCTTAGTGCTTTGACCCTGTGTGGTCAGGGCCCCGGGATGTCTCCAAAGGCCCCTTCCTTCCCACAGCCTTGACCCCGGTGGCATTCAGGTCCTGCTTTTAGAGGGTCACCCCCCTCCCCCCCGCTCCAGAGAATGAGTAGGGGTCTCTGGGTCCCATGACGGTTGGAAATATTAGCTTTCCAGAGATGAGTGGATTGGGTGGATTCTGTTTCTTCCTGAATAAAACGTGTGTGTAAATACTGTAATTAAAGTGATCCTGGAACGGATCTGTGGCGTAGCAACATCCAGGTGGTGGGTCTGAAATCCCACATGGCCTCCCCTCATCTGGCCTACTAGTTGAAGAAGGGCCCGCCTGCCTGCCATAGGGAGCACAGGACCATCTGGGACGCTGCCTGTGGGCTGTGCTGACTGCTGACCAACTACCCTCCTCTTGCGCGGACCTGTGAGCCCAGTCATAGGAAAGGCAGGCCTGTGTGTGCAAGAAGAGGGGTATGTTAGGTGCTGCCGACTGAGCGTGCAGAGCCAGGGGCTGACGAAGAGTGCCCTGTGCACTGTCGGTTGTCAGGTGCCCCCACCCCATCCCAAGCCCAGAGCAGACACCAGGAAGGAAGGACTGTGTGTAGCTGTTGCTCAGAGACCGGGCTGCCAGCTCCTGGAGGGACAGGACAGGTCCACCCTCAGCAGGAAGCCCGCAGCCAAACATGTCTGTGAGCACCGCCCTCCAGACACACACACACACACACACACACACACACACACACACACACACACACACACACACACACACACACACACACACACCCTCTGGCCAAAGGAAGGGGAGGAGGGAGGGAGAGAAGGCTGCTGGATACTACTGAGTGACCTCCGGAAACCCCCAAGTGTGTCAACAGAAGCACAGGCGGCTGGGGCCAAACAAAGGTTGATGCTTCCATTCTTATCAGGCCCAGGCCAGCCCTTCCCCTTTAGCAGCCCCCACCTCCATTTCCTCCCTCCTCTTCTCCAGCCTCTCTAGCCAGAGGTTCCTGCCTAGGACCCTAGGGAGGCGCCCGGTCTGGAGCAGAGCCAGTGGGGTGGGTAAAACGGAAGCCTAGAGCTGGGGAAGGCAAGTCCCGTGGGCTGTTAACCGCCTGCACATCACATCTCGCCTGCTGTGACCACAGGAGGGGTGGACCAGTCAAGCGTGGTCAGGATGGGGGGCGGGGGGGGGGGTGGGTTGTAATGAGTGCAAGGTATAGAAACCAGCCCTACTCCCAGAAAACATGGCAAGGGGAGAAAAGGCCTCCAGTCTCAGGGCCAGCAACATGATATCTGCACCTGAACTTATCAGGGGTGAGGTCTCCATGATGGTCACAGGTTGCCCTGAAAGACCCATCTGCTGGTGGGAGAAAATCAAACTTCTCCAGCTTTGGTCTGAGCATCCTGGTGCAGCAATGGCTCCACCTGCTGGCCATGCTGAGCTCCTACCAGTCAGGCTCAGTTCAATTCCCTCCACCACTAAACCTCCCAGTCCAATCCAGCTCGTGGGAAGCTCCTGGCACTATAGAAAGTCACCCCTGGAGAGAGCTTTCCATACAAATGAGATCCAACCCCCCCTATGGTACAGTTGAGGACGCACTAGGCCCAGCGCGGGGAGGTGGGATTCAGAGGGCCTTAGGAAATTCAAAGCTGTTCCCTTTTGCCTGTCACCCCACTCTCCAGCTGCCACCTTGGGACGCCCTCAGAGGGGAGGGTGGGGTCCCACCGGTTTGTCACTGCTCCCCTGAGAATTTCAGCAAGCTCTTCCAGCCTTGGCCCCTGAGCACGGGAAGGGCAAAGGTCCCTGGAGACGGGGGCTCCCTCTGCCACGCCCAGTCAAGCCCAGTTGAATGAGTCCAGAGGATTGTGTCATTTATTAGGGCAAGTCCACATGGCCTCATCATCTGCCGGTTTTTGCTTCAACGAATAACTAGGAGCATTGTGGACCCAAGTGGTCATCCCCTCCCATCCCCTCTCAGTAGAGCAACCGCGCGCTTCACAGAAGCCTCATGGGAGCTGAGCAGTTTCGGCAATAGCATCATCGAAGAAACAAAGCCATGGCTGGCCAGTCCCTTCCGCCCCCAACAGCCACCCAGAACTCCACGACTGTACTCACTGCTACGGAGTTCATTAGGGAATGAATTGGTTTCAGTTCAGGATCAGGAGCCCTCTGTCCAGAACAGCCTCTTCCCTGCTGTGCTTGCAGACACACCGAGTCCTCAGCCTCTGGCCACCTGGTGCCAGGGTTA